>NW_026057585.1:5018704-5232032 GCF_023721935.1 Panthera uncia
TTTCTTTTCTTTTCTTTTCTTTTCTTTTCTTTTCTTTTCTTTTCTTTCCTTTTCTCTTTTTTTTTTTTTTGAAAGGAGGGAGGAGGGGCAGAGAGAGAGAGAGAGAGAGAGAGAATCCCAAGCTGGCTCTGCACTGTCAGCCCAATGCAGGGCTCGAACTCACGAAATATGAGATCATGACCTAGGCCAAAGTCGGATGCTTAACTGACTGAACCACCCAAGCATTGAAGAATTTTAAGCAGGGGAGTGACATGAGGTGTATTTTTAAATGCTTATTTGTTTATTTTGAGAGAGAGAGACCATGCATGTGCACGTGAGCAGGGACAGGGAAGCAGAAAGAAAGGGAGAGAGAGAATCCCAAGCAGGCTCCAAGCTCAGCGAAAATCCCAATGTGGGGCTTGATCCCATGACTCAGGGATCCTGACCTGAGCCGAAATCAAGAGTCGGACCCTCAACCAACTGAGCCACCCAGGCACCCAAAGAATATTTCTTAAAAAGTCCACTCTGGCTGCTGTATAAAGAATGCCCTGTAGGGACCCGGAGCAGAGATAAGATGGTCAGTTAGGGGATTGTTGGGAGCTTCTAGATGAAAGAGGTTGGTGAGATGCACCATGGTGACAGCTGTGAGGACGAAGACAGGTGGATAGATTCAAGATTCTTTTTGGAGGTAGAATTTATGTGACTTATTTGATGAATTGTTTGTGTCTATGTGGGGATTAAAACTCAGGACGATTCCCAAGTTTCTGTGTAAATGGTGGTACCGTTTCTGAGATGGGAGAAAGCTGGGTAGAGTTCACTTAGGAGGCACAAGGGAGAATTGAGTACTGTTCTGAATATGTTCACCTGGAGATTCCTCTTACCTGAGCTCCAAACTCCTCATGCCATGCCCTGAAAATATTAGGAAAGAATTCCTGGAATAAAAATAAAAAAGCAGCTTTTAAAAACAATTGAAATGTCTGAATTGAAGTACGCGCGTTACATATCGTGGATGAACTCAGACTGGCTTCTAGTGATTGTGTTTCACGCGAGTACTCATAATAATAGAACACACTCTTCTGCTCTAGAATTTTGTTAGAAATCATTTTGCTCTCTTTGAAGATTAGTTAGTATGACTGTCTTTACTCTTTGCCATTTTTCTTGTATTGTGAATGCATGTAGAATCACCAGTGGTGATTCTGAGCCCTCATGTATCATTTCTTTCAACAATAATAAGAACTCCTCACATGCACTGAGCTTACCATGTGGCACACTTTTCTAAGAGTGTGACATGTGTCACTCACAGGCATACATTGAAAATATTGTGGGTTTGCTTCTAGATCATTGTAATAAAGCACATACTACAATAAAGCCAGTCACGATTTTTTTTGTTTCCTTCTGCATACAAAAGTTATGTATGCATGACTCCAATAGGAGTGGATTACACATGTATAGTAAGTAGTATGTCTAAAAAAACCCAGTGTACCTACCTTAATCGAAAAATACTTTGTAGCTAAAGAATGCAAACTATCGCCTGAGATTTCAGCAAGTCATAATCACTGATCACAGATCACCATAACAAATGTAAATAGTTTAAAAGTTGGCGTGAGTGTGAGAATTACCAAGATGTGACACAGAAACATTAAGTGAGGAAATGCTGTTGGAAAAATGGCACCTATGGACTTGCTCAATGCAGGGTTGCCCTCAAACTTCCAATTTGTAAAAAAATGCCATGTTTGCAATGCAAGAATAAAGCAAAGCATAATAAAATGAAGTATGCCTGTATTTCAACCTTACAACAACTCTGGGAGGTTACTATTATTATCCCCATATTCAGAAGGGGAAATTGATAAACAAAGACACTTATTTACTTTTCCAAGTTCATGTAGCTAACAAGTTACAGAGCCAGAATTCTATCCTAGGTTGTTTAGGACCTTTTATACCCTAAGAGATCCCAAACTCTTAACCATCAAACTATATTGCCTGCTGAGGAGATGTTTGGAGAACAATCCATGTGAATTTGCCATTAAACCGTTTTAATCATCTGAGTCAACGATTCCAAAACTAGCTGTTCATCAGAATCGCCTAGAGAGCTTGTTAAAATCAGATTCCCTGGTCCATCCAGACCCAGATCACTGTTAGACTTGGGGCTTGGAATCTGTGTCTTTAACAAGTTTTCCAAGCGATTTTATTATAGCCAATCTATGGTAGAACATTTGGGAATGAGAGATATAAGTTATCTTTTATTGCCTTCTCTCCTGAGAACAGATTTCTTCCTTCTTCTTCTTCTTCTTTTTTTAAAATATTCATTTATTTTTGGTACAGAGAGCGTGAGCGGGGAAGGAGCAGAGAGGGAGGGGGACAGAGGATCTGAAGTGGGCTCTGCGCTGATAGCAGCCCGAGGCGGGGCTTGAACTCACGAACTGCGAGATCATGACCTGAGCCAAAGTCAGACACTCAGCCGACTGAGCCACCCAGATGTCCCCCCCACCCCAGATTTCCTTCTTAATGGTGCTTGTTCTATTCTTCCCAGTTTTCAGAACATTCTCCTTGATTATAAGACAGAAGCTCAACAGGAACTAATAATTTTCTTTCTGCATTCATTTCAGACTGTTTTTCAACCTCTCCACTTATTCAAGGTACAGTTTATAGTTGAGGGATTGTATTTTTACTTTCTGCTACTCATGAAACAGAAAGCCAAGACTTCTCTGAGATATTTTCAATGACTCCACTGTTTCACCACAAATGGCTAGTTGTTTTCCATTTAAAACAATATGAAGAATAAAATTTTCATTTTATATTTTCTTGTCATGAGCATCTTAATTTATCCAGAATAAGGAAAAGTTTTGGATATTGCTCCCATTTGGTAATTTTTATACTGTTTAGTGCCAAAGAATGTAACAGTTAAAGCTTCTCTTCAGTCAAGGCCCGGGCCCCAGGAGGAGTCTGGGAGTGTCTATTATGTTGTTTCAGTCAGCATTTCCATGCTACTCCCCAGGCCTGTGCCTCAGTGGTGGGTCAGGACTTGACTTGGTGTGCTCTAAAAGGATCACCAACCTTGACTTACCTGGGACCAAGGGGTTCCCTGGGATGTGAGATTTTCAGTGCTAGGTGCTAGAATCTTCAGTGCTAGGAGGTCAGTCCCAGGGAGGGCCACAGCAGTTACTGTGCCTGTAAGAGGACCAGCAGAAGAAAGGATTACCGTTCTCTTCCGTGTCTCTGGGATGCTATCAGCAAGCATTCCAGAGTAAAAACAGGCTTACATTCTATGTCTGAAAGACAGCAGTTGTTAAATCTATGCTTGGCCAAACCACTGTTTGGGTGGGCCTGCTGGGGCAAAAGGCAGTTGAGAACTGAAGAAATTATCCTGAAAGGACCCTCTTTGTTACTTCTACTGAGAAATAAAATGCAGTTTCTTGGTGTGTATCCATAGGAAAGGTCTGGTCAAACCTTTTCTGTTTTAACTTCAGGGCATTCCCATAGTTCCCTTAAGCATTTTTTCCCCCCTTAATGTAAGCTCTACACCCAGCATGGGGCTTGAACTCATGATCCTGAGATCAAGAGTCATGTGCTCTTCCGATTCAGCTAGGCAGGCGCCCTGGTTCCTTGAGCATTTTAACAGCTGAATCATCTTTCACAGAAGATGGGCAAATGTTTCGTAGGGTGCCTGAACGCTCCCCTGTTTAATCTTGATAGTCTGGGCCTAGGTTTCTGGCCTTTGCTGCCCGTATTTTCGCAGCAAGAATTTGATGGGTAATAACTGAGTCCCTGCATGAGGAAACACAAGATTTTATGCCTTTCTTACTCAATGCCAGAAGAGTTGACAGGGTGTCCCACGTAACTGCTCAACAAATTCCTCTTTTACCAGCAAGTCAAACGTGGACTCGTCTGTAAGGAGGCTTCCTCCTGGGATGAAAAGTGCGGTGCATCTTGGGGGAGAGTTCTTGGGAAAGTTCATCTCCTTGGGTGCTTTGGGGAAAATGTTTTGACCCGTATATAGATTCCACCCCAGGGACTTAAAGGGTAGATGCTTAGTGCGTGCCCAGCTATGCTCTAAAACTTGGCTTTCAGCTTTACAATGATGGTTTTCTCAACCACGCTTCTATATGTTCTTTTATATATGCTGTAAAGAGGTGATGTATGTGAAAGTAGTATTTAAATGGTAAGGGGCTGAAAATGAGCTGGGAGATAGGGATGGGAAATCGTCTGAGAAGCTAAATGTGACATCTGAGGTAAATTTAGACATCTCCCATGAAGAGGGACAGAAATCCTTACTGGCCTTTCTTATGTCACCCCTCAGTCACCCTCTCCCACCCTGACACAATCTCTTTCTGTAGAGTTTGTGTCACGGACTGAAAGCGTGTATTTATTTGTGTCTCCATCTGTTTAGTATTCAGTCCTTACTTGGCCCCCTCTGATCTGGTCCCAGTGCTGGCTGTCCTTCTCCAGTGTGCTAGTTGCTTAGTTGCTTCATGTTTGTGAGACCATATACCAATCTCCCCAAAATGAGACTATTAGTTTATTTAAGAAATGGAATTTATTAAGCCCCTTAGAGTTTATTGTGTAAGCGTGTTGAGGGAGTGGGGTGGTGTGGGCAGGGTGTTAACTCCTTTGGGGCAAGAGTTAGATATAAAATAAATTAAGACTCTTCGGGAGCTGCCAGAGATTTTAGATGTCATCTTTTCAAACATCCCTTCCCCTATTATTCAATAGACACATAACCTTCTTGTCATTTTCCTTTTCTTCTCTTTGCCTGAACTTTGCTGCTTCTATAGTCCCTTCCCTGCCTCCACCAAGCAGGGAAGGGAGGGGGAATGGTTGGGCCATTACACTGAAGATCACTCTCAGTCCATCCTCCCTCAGCCCACCTCCCATATGCCCTGTCAGTGGCTCTGCCTCTAATTCCCACTGCCCCTGTTCCACCTCTTTTTTTTTTTTAATTATTTATTTTTGAGAGAGAGAGCACGTGTGTGCAAAAGAGCGGGTGAGTGGGGGAGGGGCAGGGAGTGAGGGAGACACAGAAGCCGAAGCAGGCTCCGGGCTCTGAGCGGTCAGTCAGCCCAGAGTCCGACGCGGGGCTCGAACTCACGAACTGTGAGATCATGACCTGAGCCGAAGTCGGCACCGACGGAGCCCGCAGGTGCCCCTTCACCTCCTCTTCAGTGCATATCCGAATGCTACCTCTTCACTGAAGCCTTCAAATTAGAAGCCACAGCTCTCCCCTTTTTGTTTTGCATAGCGCTTCATTGCTGTCGATCCGACTCTAACTCGCCCTGTAGCCGTTTGCCGGCACAGCCCACCTCCCCTGTTTTGTGAGAGCCTTCAGGCCTGGGGCCTTGTCTCTACTCCTTTGCTTCTCTATCTGCACTTGGCACAAGTCCTGGCACCGAGGGGCTCCAGCAAGTGCTTGTTGCAAGCGCTTGTTGCCACTATGCCGCAAATGTTCTAATTCCCTTTAATGTACCCTGAGATAGGTTGGTTTTCCGTGGGCTTTTCTCGTTCGTTTTTTGCAGCCATTTATAGTTTTGGCTCGCATCACTTCACGGGAGTAATGAGTTCCATAATCATAAAACCTGTCATGGAAAATGACATATTTATTTATTCCCTCTAGGTTTGCCTCTTTCCAGCTCGAGCCAGGGTCTCCTAATGAAAGAGTGTGTTCACTGGATGGGCAGGCTTATGATTCAGTAGACTCTAGAATGCTCTCCTTCAGTCTCGCTCAGAAGTCTTAAGTCATCCGATTACCTGCCCCACAGCTCTTCAATTGTTTCGATTACTTTTCTCCAGTTCTGCAGCTTCCTGTCCTGTTTCAGCTTGTGGGCGGAGCCTTATGCCAGCAATGGCACAGAAATAGGGTGGGAAGAGGTGGGATACAGATTAGATGGAAGTTGGGATGACGTGTCCTCAAGGAGCTTGCAGGATGCTGTGTATTTGAGCTGAACATGCCTCTTCTCTTTCCTGGATATGAGGTCGTGGAAGCAGAGTAAAAGTGGAACTCTGAGCATTTTGGCGTATAAGCCATACATAGGTGTCCACTGTTAAAAAAAGAAACAAACCCAAAATGGAGTCATTTGCCCCTACAATAGCAAACCAAGACTTAAGTATAGTTTCAGCCTATCCCGGAATGCAGCTTTTTAACAATCTTAAATGTCCTGATCAGCACCAGTGAGGTAGTCTGCATGATAAAAATCCTGTCAGTCCTTTCCCCCACAAAAGCTGTCATGGTCTAAAACAAGCCTTTCTTCTCTTTTGCCGTCAACTTCCTTGTCCCACCCTCTTTCCTATAAAAACCTTCCATTAAGGTATAACTATTCGGAGCATCCACTTGATAGATGGGATGCTTCCAGATTCATGAATTGCTTAATTAAACCAATTAGATTTTTGGGGGGCGCCTGGGTGGCTCAGTTGGTTGAGCATCAGACTCTTGATTTTAGCTCAGGTCATGATCCCAGGGTCATGGGATGGAGCCCTACATTGGGCTCTGTGCTGAGTGTAGAGCCTACTTAAGATTCTCTCTCTTTCTCTCTGCTCCTCCCCTGCTCCTGTGCACTATCTCTCTCTCTCTCTCTCTCTCTCTCTCTCACACACACACACACACACACACACAAATTAGATTTCAAACTTACTCATTTGAATTTCATTTTTTAATATCACCAACATGTGAGGGTGATCTGTATCTGTATAATGTACTATCTGATCACATGTATGATTGTACCGTTTTTGATAATGACAACACCTACAATAGCAATCATTCACAAATCATGGATTTTGTATCAGGTAAGTACCATGCACTTTTTCAGTTTGTTTCATTAAATTTTCTACAAAAACACTGCAAGGTTGGTATTATGCTTTCTGTTTTACAGTAAACATTACCAATCCTCAGAAAAGTTCATTAACCAGGCTAACTTAGTACCTGAAACAAATGGCAGGCGAAGTCATGATTTAAACTCATATCTGGTTTTTTGTTTTTGTTTTTTGTTTGCTTTTTAATTTTAGAGAGAGAGAAAGCAGAAGAGGGGCAGAGGGAGAAAGAGAGTGAATCTTAAGCAGGCTCCATGCCCAGTGAGGAGCCCAATGTGGGGCTTGATCCCACGACTCTGGGATCATGACCTGAGCCGAAATCAAGAATCTGATGCTCAACAGACTGAGCCACCCACGCTCCCCAAACTCAGATCTGCTTTAAATCCAAAGTCCAGGGGTACCTGGGTGGCCCAGTCAGTTGGGTGTCTGACTTTTGCTTTCAGTTTGGGTCATGGTCTTATGGTTTATGGCACTGAACCCTGTGTGGGATTCTCTCTCTCCCTATCTTTCTGTCCCTCCTATGCTCTCTCTCTTAAAATAAATAAACTTAAAAAAATTTTTTAAACCAAAGTCCATGATCTTTCTAATACACAATAAAACATTTATCCTTGGGAACTAAAATGGGAAAGCTGCAAATGAGGACTATTCCAGCAGAGATAAGGCTTTGAAGGGCCTGTTTTTCCTGAAAAATCTTTCCTAGGTGAGCAGGACATCAGATGAGTTGTCAAGACTGAAAGGAAATGCACTCATCCTGCTCAGTGGTAACTGTCTGGCCCTGCTCGAGGAGTGCTCAGCTTGCATATCGTTTTTTTTTTTTTAATTTTTTAAATGTTTATTTATTTTTGAGGGGGTGGTAGGGGCAGAGACAGAGAGATGGAGACAGAGCCGAAGTTGGAGGCTTAACTGACTGAGCCACCCAGGCACCCCCCAACCTGCATATTCTTTAAAAATAAGTTAGGGGCTGGGCACCTGGGAGGCTCAGTCGTTTAAGTGTCTGACTTCGGCTCAGGTCATGATCTCATGGTTTGTGAGTTCAAGCCCTGTGTTGGGCTCTGTGCTGACAGCTCAGAGCCTGGAGCTTGCTTTGGATTCTGTGTCTCCCTCTCTCTCTGCCCCTCCCCTGCTCATGCTCTGTCTCTCTCTCTCTGTTAAAAATAAATAAACATTAAAAAGAATTTTTTTAAATAATAAATAAATGTTAAAAAATTAAAAAAAAATGTTAGGGGCGCCTGGGCAGCTCAGGTGCTTAGTTGTTCGACACTTGATTTCTGCCCAGGTCATGATCTCACAGTTCATGGGATCAAGCCCGATGTTAGGCTCTGCACTGACAGCATGGAACCTGCTTGGGATTCTCTCCTTCTCTCTCTGCCCCTCCCCCACTTGTATGCATGTGCATGCGCACACTCTCTCTTGTTTTCTCTCTCCTTCAAAAAATAAATAAACATTATAAAAAAATAAGTTAGACTCTTTGATTGAAATACATTTACTCTTTCAGGTCACTAGAGAACCATTTAGATAATATGAGAAACCAAATCATATGAAATCAATATGCGGATCAAAATATGTTGAGTAACACTGTAACCTGGAGGATACAATGAAGTTTACCAGGGATCATGTTCGGCTGGGACACACTAGGATGGCTGAGGTCCACTCTCACTGGTTAGTTTCTCTATTGTTCTAGCTGTTAAATATTTTGAATGTACCCCTAGGTATTAGACATTATTCCCATCCTCAAGGGAATTATAATCCAATTGGGGAAATGTGATATAAACCTATAAAACTTTAAATGATAGAATTCGATAAAAACACAAACAACACTCTGTCCACATCAATTTGTCTTATTTTTCTTCCGAATCTGTATCCAGATGAACAAATTTTATATTTGCTTATTTTCTTATTGTTCACTGCTGTACCTTCCACATCTATGGCACTGCTTGGTCCTGCTGAATAAATACATGAATGTGTGAGTTCTTAAAGCAGAAAGTATGGCTATGGTGGTCAAGAAGAGTGTCATGGGGGAGTAGAAACAGCAGCTGAGTCTGGAAGGAAGAGGCAGTTTTGGAGAGAAGAGGTCTAAGGCAGGGAGAATGACAGGGACAACAGTGTGGAGTTTAGATGACATATGCTGTGACAGTTTTTTGGGTAACTTACTTTGGTTGGAACAAAGAGGGTCCTTGAGGTGGCCGGTTTACATACAAAGGTGTGATGCACAATCTATAAGGACTCCTTGGAGCGTTTAATTTGAGCAATGACTATAAGGCACTGTGGAGGTGTAACCTGTAACCTGTAACCAAAACTCCCTCCCTCCTTATCACTTTGCATAAAGAAATAGTGTGGATTAAGACATCATTTATAGGAAAGAACAAATGGAGGTTACAGATTTTTCTGAGCTGACACTTAGAAAAGAATGCCACCCACAAGAAATGTGCCAATGGGTGGAGCTGATGGAGATTTTACGGATGTTGCATGAGAATCGAATTTTTTCGATGGAGCTTCTGTTTTCTCTTGGTGTCCCCCTTGTTGTGTCATGACTTTTCCATTTAAAATGGAACAATTTCAAACCAATTTAAAGATAGACACATGCACACCTAATTGCGCACTCACGCAAGTATGAGGGCACATGTGCACACAGAACGTGCGCGCGCACACACACACAAACACACACACACACACACACACATTTTCACACACACATGCTCATGCTCCCAGGCACACAGCTTGCTTCAGCCTAGCTTCTATTTCCTCTCATCTGGCAGCTTTCAGAATAATCTCACCCACCTGTTAAATCAGAGAATGTCAAGTTTAATTTATAACAGTGAGTAGAAACAGGATGCTACAGAAAGCATTTTAATTAAAATCCTTTAATTGGATACATGCTTCTTGTGAAAAGGGAGCTGTGGAGAGGGCCTCTTTGTCGGCACCTTTCACTCCAGTTGCCAGAGATTGTTGCGGGAATGGCCTTGCAATTGGAACCAGCCCTCTGGAGCAGTGGGGGTGGGGCAGAGGCTTGAAGGCCAAGAGAGGGAAATTGGGAGCAATAGAGAAAAAACAAAGGGGTGAATGGCCACGGATTTTGTGCAGAAACACAGCCTTGGTGTTTTCCGGAGGCATTTCTGCTGAAACCTATTGGTATCGTTTCAAGTTGGTTTCGCCTTAATCCTTTCATCATCTTTAGGATGGGATAGTCTCCAAGGGGAACCCACAAATACCCCTGACTTCAGGCACTGGCTTAGGAGATCTTGACAGTGTAGGTCAATTGGTGAGTGTGGGAGGTGGACAGATGACAATATGCGGTTGGGGGAGGCCCAGCCTTTGCACCTGGGGTTCCTTAAGTGACAGCACTTAGACTGTCCAGCCCACACTGCAGGAAAGAAAATGTAGGACTCAATTAGAGTTCAGCTTAAGGAAGGGACTGTGTGCTAAAGTGGGGGGCCCAGCCTGGAAACCATCCCTAGAGCTCATGTGGGGTGACAGCAATAGAGTGTGCCAAGAAAGCAGAAAGGCACGGAAGTATTTTACTGGAAACACTCAAAGTAGCTGAGAAAAGTGGGAACTGGAAGTAGTTTTAGTGTCAGGTATGTTGCCAAGGAAACAGAAGACCCTAAACTGAGCTCGTTAAAGATCGTGGAGGGTGAATGGGTTTTTACCTTCTTGGTTTTGCTTCCACTTGCTGTGCCAGAAGGTGATTCAAGAGGGTATAAATGACACTGAATTCTTCTTGTGAGCTAAGAAAACCAGTGCTATGACCTCTTGGTATGGAGAAGAGACACACCTTGAAGGATTTTTAGATATTATACATCCATTGCTACTGTTGGGTTCCTAGAGGCCCTGGTTACCAAAGAAGCAATGGTAGACCATTCTATTTGTTTACAACTATTGGTTGCTTTGGTTGCTTCTATCAGTGTGCTGGTAAATGTTTAACAACTGGCTCCTGGTTGGGGAGAAAAGTCTGATTTGTAGCATTTTCCAGCTTCCATGCTGTAAATATTTCCATCATGGCTGATTTCAAGATACTGATGGTTTAACAACCAGTTGGACAAATTCCTGAAATTAAAAAATTAGCTGTTGCATACCAGAGTGAGCTGAGTCCAACACACCATTGGTTCTTTCCTGTCCTGTTAAGCTTTCTTATAAGAGGTTTTTAGTCTCCTCTTCCATTGCCTTTGTGATTGGCCACATGGTTTGCGTTGGCCAATGGGATATAAATGGATAACACAATCCATATCCAAGCAAAGGTTTAAATATGCTTGTATGGTTTGGCGCTGCTATCTCCACCTCCTTTGAGCTTGTGCCCTCTACTTAGAGAATGATGTGTCCCAGTTAGTGGCTGATCCTTCAGCCTGGGTCCCAGCATGAGAAGACACATGGAGCCACCTAAGTTGAGCTGATCTCAGCAAAGCCTGGCAGAACACAGGCAAGCTGCAACCCATGTGTGATATGAGCAAAGAAATGAATGTGTGTTATTACAAGGCACTAAGATTTGGGGGTCTGAAGAACACAGAAATCTTCACCTAATCAGTAAACACTGAAAAACTGTTGATACATGGCAAATACTATGGAATTATACCTAGGTCATGTGAAGGGATTAGAGGTCTACAGTTCTGAAAGAAACCTCAAAGCACAATCATTTCGTCAATCATATGATGTTTGAATGCCCTCTAAAACATCCGGGCCAAATATTTGCCTGTTTTAATTGTCCTCTTTATACATGAAAATCTTTCCAAAGATGGAGATCTCGGTACCTCTTGAGCATGTCCACGCCATCTTTGACAGTTCTGCATTTTGGAAGATTCTTCCTATGTGGACCAGAAGCCTTTTCCTTTTCACAGGCACCTAGTATCCCTAGTTCTACTGCAAGGTGACATGGAAAGTGTAATGATTCTACAGGAGAACTCTTCAGATATTTCAAGACAATCTATATTTTCCACATTTAGTCTTCTCTGCATGTCAAATTCCTCAAAATTTTGAGGAGGAAAAATGTAAACCAAGAACTCCTCACCTAGTAAAAGTGTTATTAGTTCAAGAATGGGAAAGAAACAAAGATTTTTCCAGACCAAAAAACTCCTCCAGTGGATTTGATTTTAAGGTCTGTCACCATCCTGGCTCATCCTGTCTGAGCATCTCTACCTTATACATACTGACATGCATGATTTATTGGAATTAGAGAGGACTATTAGACTCAGAAACAGGCCCAAGAAATGAGAAGCTGAAGTGTTGGTAACACATCAGGCAATATGAGACAAAACTGTAGACTCATGAAAGCAAAACCTGAAGTGTAAACCCCTGCATAGGAAGAGTAGAGATGAGGAGATTGTCCAGGATGCAGCGAAAGGCTAGAAAATATGAGCAGGAGATTAATAAACGTGATGGTTAGAATTAAAAGGTAATATATATTTAATAGGAGTTTGAAAGAGAGACGATTGAGAGACTAGGGAAAGGTAATATTCAAAGATAAATAATAGCTAAAATTCCAGATGTGAACACCTGTTTGAAGAAGCACAATGAGACTTCAGCAGGACCAAGAAAAATATGTCCATACCTTACAAGTTTTACCTACAGTAAAACCATATTACAAAGAGTAAAAGAATCAATTAAATGTAACCAGAGACTGAAGAAGTTACCTAAAAGAAAAACCGGATAAAAGGTTAATAGATTACAACACTTAAAGAGCTAAGGAAAAAACCCCAGAAATTGTTTCAGCCTAGAATTCTAAAGTCTTATTTAAGAGTATTGACCATGTATATTAAATGCTTTTTAGAAATAAGGAATTCAGAAGGTAGGAGAGTTGTAAGAAGAACATGAAGCAAACAAATTAGTAAACATGTAGATTTAAAAAACTTGCAAAATAGGGGAGGTAGGTATCATAGTTAAGGCACTTAGGGTCCTGCATTTTTCTGAAGGACACAGATATTGATTAACTTTAGACTTCATGTCAATGCACATGTTTTTTTAGTATTTATTTATTTTTGAGAGAGAGAGAGAGAGAGAGAGAGCGCACAAGCAGGGGAGGGGCAGAGAGAGAGGGAGACACAGAATCCGAAGCAGGCTTAGAGTCTGATGCGGGGCTTGAACCCACAAACTGAGATCAGGACCTGAGCCCAAGTCGGATGCTTAAACTGACTGAGCTACCCACGTGCCCCTCAAACATGCATGTTAAAAATAGACGGTACCCATGAAAAGAATAGTTATAAAGTGACATCCTGACCAGTAGTGAAATTAAAAAAAAAAAAAGGAAATCCAAATTACTCTATTTTTGGTAAAAGTATAAAAGCACTGAGAAAAAGAGCACATACCAACTTTAGGTTATTGGTTATTTCCTAGAAGGAGGGGAAAGGAATGACATGTAGTAAGGTGGGGGCAGGGAATTCATCAACCACATTTGCAACATTTTATTTATTTAAAAAAATAAGCAGCCAATCAGGTCTAATGTTAATGTATTAAGTCTGGAGAGTGGGTATTTTGGTGTCTGCTACATTAACTTTGCTTTTACTTTTTGATTGCTTTCATTTTTTACAATTAAAAATTCTAATAATTAAGAGTAAATCCAAATGGCTAAAATTATTACAACAATGTTAAATTCACTAGTAGTCAGATAAATACAAATTCAAGTAATAAGATATTAAATTGGGACCATCCATCAGACAAGCAAAATTTAAAAGAACTCTAGCAATGGGGCGCCTGGGTGGCTCAGTCGGTTGAGTGTCTGACTTCGGCTCAGGTTATGATCTCATGGTTCGTGAGTTTGAGCCCTGCGTCAGGCTCTGTGCTGACAGCTCAGAGCCTGGAGCCTGCTTTGGATTCTGTGTCTCCTTCTCTCTCTCTCTCTCTCAAAAATAAGTAAACACTAAAAACATAAAAGAAAAGAACTCTAGTAAGAATTGCTAGAAGAGATGTATGGAAAAAGTCTTTTCTGGTAGAAGCATTAGGACTCTACTGGAAATTAAAGATAAACTCCTTTAACTAGCAATTTTAGTTTTGGGAATCCATCTCATCAAAATAAAGGATGCTTATTTATTATATTTATTTAGTATGAGCAAAGTATGGAAACAAAACAAACAACCATCTTTATGGTATGATTAAGCTGTATATTGACATACTGGTATGTTATGTAATAAATTGTAAAAAAGAATGAATTAAAGCTGTATCAGTTTACTTGAAGGTTTTCCATAAAGAATTGTTGTGTAAGAAAGAAACAAAATGTAGGGGAAAATGTATATAGTATGATTCCACTTTGTAAAAAAAAAATTAAAATATTCTTTGTGTGGGTATATACAGATATGTCCATATAGGACTTATATGATTATATGAAGCTAGAAAAAAAGAAGAGCACATCTAATGATGTACTTTCATGCTTTATTCTAGTTCATGTTGATCTCTGCCCTACACAAGCCTAATTTTTGTATATAGCTGATGTACTAATCAAGGTCATTGAAAAATCCTTCTTTTCTTCAAGACAGTGCAAAGATCAGTTTTCAAAGGCAGAGTTTTCCGTCAAAACATCATGGATTTCATGAATCATACTTCAATGCTCCAGTTATTTATTTTCCTACTAGTAGCTCTACTAACTTACACATATTCAGAAATACTGGTAAGTAGCTTTCCTTCAATGTGGAACCGTTTTGTTAGTTCAAATGTTACTTTCTACAGGAGTGGGAGGGTTTTATATACATGCCTGGCTAAGTGTTGTCTAGAATGCTCTGTGCTGATAATTAGGAATTCTTTCCTTATGGTATAATCCTTTCAGATGTCTTCCTGGCTGTGGTATTCAGTTAGTGTTTTTTCCCAGACCTTTCTATAAATGATTTAATTTTCACCTAAGTGTGGTTTACATCTATCTAGTGTAAGTCTATGTAATTTATGCAGGAATATGAGCAATGTTGATGGGCCACCTATCAGTGTAGACCAGAAATCCATCTGGAGTCAGAATTAACCCTAACTGCTCTTACTCTTGGCTTTTCCCATTTCACCATGGAGAGGTAGCTTTCAGTTGAAAAAATATCTGGGGAAAAATTCCATGCATAAAATTGTAACACTCAGATAATGTTTACTGAAGTGGGTGCTTCATCTGGAGATTTTACAACTTCCAGAGAGGTCTTTTTTCCTGAGCTTCCTTTATGGAGAAAGAGTAGTTATTTCTACTGACACATGTCTTTATGATCTAATAAATACTTGAAGCTGGAACTCTTAGGAAGAGTTTTTTTAAGGGAAAAATTACAGGATTTAGTCTTATGATAAAATATTTAAAAAAGAATAAATATCAGGGTTGATATTTACTCTAACCCTGAACAATCATGCAACAGCTACTTTCCCAACCTTCCCAGTGTTGTGTTGTGTCATTCCCTTCAAATGTGGGGATGGATGTCCACATGATCAAGGTGTGTAATTTGGGACCAGAGGTCCATTTCCTTCCCCTTGAATCACGCATTAGGGTAGAAGTGTATGAACCCTTTGTCTCTACATGAACAGTTAGGTCTATCTGATTAAAGTGAGGTGACCATGTGAGATCATAAGCAAGGTGAGATCCAGCATAGACTTCTGTTTTCTAGGTTTTTCATTTTGTATTCCCTCCCTTAGATCTATGATTCTTGTAATACTATCTTGAGATGCTTCCAGGTAGTCTGGAGGTTGGTCTCAGGTAGCATTTATATGCATATTATATATATAGGAATTATATATATAATATATATTATAATAATATAATACATATATATTTTTAAATGTCTATTTATTTTTGAGAGAGAGGGAGACAGAGTGCGAGTGGGAGAGGAGCAGAGAGAGGGAGATGCAGAATCCAAAACAGGCTCCAGGCTCTGAGCTGTCAGCACAGAGCCTGCCGCAAGGCTCGAACTCACTAACCACGAGATAAAGACCTGAGCCTAAGTTGGATGTCCAACTGACTGAGCCACCCAGGTGCCCTTATATTTTTTGTAATATAAATTTGATGCTACTATTCTTAATTAGAGATTTACTTCTGATGTTTAATGAAATCTAAACATCTTATTTGAGCCACACAAAAGGCAACACTATATTTTATTGGGATTTTTCTCACAGTATAGGATAACCGGCAGGTCTTTAATACTGCTGTGGTTCACAGGTTTAAATCCGTGAGAAATCCTGAGCCAGACCAAGATGCACCTTTTATGGCATCTAAATGTAAAAGTTAGTTTTAGTTTTCATAGGCTTATTTATTAGTGTCCATAGTAATTAATTAATGTCCATGTTAATAGTAATTTCTAAGATCTGTCAGCATTCTGAGATATTTTGAAAATGATAGCAGGTGCATCTGACAAAAGATTGAAGGCATTATGGAGAACTCTCTCACATATTCTTATCCATTCCATGATGCCCAATATGGATACAAACAAAGGAAAGATATTTTAATTCTAAAGTTATTTACTGTTTGGCTCTCCTGTAGCAACACTGCTGTATCACCCACATCATTTTATTAAGTCCTAGGGGACCTTAGCCAACTTCAGAGAAAGTTAATTACTACTTTCTACCGGAAGAGATATGTTTAGGAATCATCAAAGCAAACTGATTAAAAAGTTAAAAACTTCAGTCAATTGAACAGGTTTTTTGAAATCCAGTGCTTTGCTGAATCTATTCCTCTCACTTTCCTTTTCTCCACCTCATTTAGCTGGTAGGTATGGCCATTAAGAAGAATGTTCAAGTTTCAAATCTAATAAAGTCTGTCTCTTTCAACTAGGGGCTATTAATAGCTGCTGTTTCTCTCCTGGAAGATCTCAAAGCACTTTAACATTTTCACTGTGATCAAACTCTCATTATTAGAATCATTTCACCTTCCACTACATATGTCTCTATGAGAGGTGGAAATTGGCAGCTCACCCCCGAGAAACTTCCCAGCACTTGAAGACAGAGAATGAAGAAGAATTCTGTATCCTAATCCCTTCATAGTTTCAAGAGACAGAGCTGGAATATGTTGCTGCCAGATTGGGATCTACCTAGCCTTCTAAACTAGTATTTCCCAATCATAAGAGTTGAATAAATGCAAATGATCAAGCTCTTGTTGCGTAAATTTGTAGGGGATGGAGAAGAGGGGATTCTAGCTACTTACATTCACCCTCACTCAGGAAGTACGTAGGTCCAGAAGCAATTCAGAAGCAAATTTAATTCCCTTAGTTCATAAATGGGGCTGATTGGTGGAAGCTGATGGAAAGAGTTTTCAGGGCTCTGGATAGAAAGATTTGGGAGTCCTTCATCATGTGTGAAGATAAACCACTGTAGATGAATTCCAGGAAATGGGTCTCATATATCTAAATGGACAAAATATGATTAAATGGGAACTCTGGGATCTAGGATCTTTCCTTAAATTTAATGTATTTTTTGGTCTATCCTCTGTCTTTTTTTCACCCTGTTTCCTTAATTGAAAAGTGATACATTATTCTAGTAAAAAATTTTCGAAAATATTAAAAACAAATTAAGTTTACTCCCCTATCCAAAGTTAATTGTTATCAATATTTGGATAAGTTTCTTTGTAGGGTTTTACATGCATATGAAGAAAAGAAGGAAGGGAGAAGTCCTCTGTATTTGTGATCTGTCCAGGCATAAGGAGGTAGAAGGTGATTGGGGTTGTGAAGCTCTCCATCATCATCCAAATATAATGTTTTCTTTCATAGAAGAGGAATTGAGGAGCTAGAACATATTATTGATGATAACGATTTACAATGAATTATCTGGAGAATTTTTTCAGTTCTCCAGTCCCCTATAATAGACGTGTTTTATGATTTTGTAAGTATTTATGTATCGGGGCTTGAATGGAATAAAAACAAGGTAAGAATATTTTGAAGCTCTGAAATAGTGATTTTATTTAGTATAGACAAACATCCGTGTAATTATACAACTTTCTGACGTATCACTCTTTTATCCTTATTTTCTTATTTCCGTTTGGTGCTTTTGGAAGGGGAAGTGGTAGATGATAGAAGGTTTTATGAAACAGTACCACTTTAGAGTGCCTCCATTTTAAAACTAAACCATATCTGCCTCTTACGCCTAGCATTTTGACTTTATGTGTCCTTTTTCGTTCTGCTCATCTGTTTAAAAGGGATACTTGGTAGATACTTCTATTTTTACCATTTCACCCACAGTGAATTTGGCTGTAACAATCATAATTAATCAGGAAGACAACAGAGATAATGTATTGATGACAGCTTAAGCTAATTATAAAACCTCAGCGATGCCCCTCAGGGTCCTATTTTATCAGATTCTTATTATGCTAAACTGAATCAAGATGTTCACTCGTCATTTCAGGTGCGGGTAAATGCGCTAAATGGTGTGGAATTTTATGACTATAAAAGGTCAAGTTTCAAGAGTTTTCTTTTTAAAGGAAATTTCATGGAATTTAAAATGTGAAGTCCAATCATACTGAATTCATTGGCAACCAGACCTGCTTAAAGGTGAAACCTCATTTCCCCAGGGGTTTCAAGTCAGAGAGGAGAAAGTCCCCTCAGGTTACTCCCCCTTCTGCCAGTTTTCAGTTATAACAGAGAATCTTTTCACAAAATATAGTCAATTTATACTTCAGGAATTTAAAACATATTTCATTGGCTCATCTGGACACTGGAAAATCTTATATTCTTTCCCAAGTGACTTGGCACATTGCTTTGGCACACACTAAGAACTCACACACCTGGCAAGCCACCTCGACTTTCCTGACGCTCCGAAGGAGGTCTCCAAACCTACAAGCATTTTGGATGGCAAGCTGTGTTCAATGTGCCCAAATCTAAGAAGCATGAAAACAACCATTCACATACAGAGATGGGGCAGACGGGGTGCTGAGGATGGGAGAGAAGAAAGACGGAGGGTCAGGTGAGAAAAAAAAAAAAAAAGAGAGATGGATATACTCATTTGGTCAAGGTTTAATAAAGTCAACGACTTATCCCAGTGAGTTTATTCTTGATTTCTTTAATGTTCATTCTCAGATACTCAGTCATCCTCTGTGATTAACCTGAAGTTTGATATTTTGTTGAAGCCTGGGAATATTGCTGGTCTAATCTTCTAACATTAATTAATACCAATCCAGTGTTTGGTGGGGTCACAATTCTGCAAACACAGGCAAGATCTGTGACTTGATAGTTATAGTTGTTTCTATCAGCTGTGACTCCGTTGTTGGCTTCACAGCAGCTAGGGGGTCTGAAAGTGTGAGGAGTTAGAGGGCTCTCTAGGACGTGCAGACCCAATGTAATAAAAGTAAGGGCATGGTCCATTCTCCATAGTAACGGTTCTTTATGACATATGGAAAGTGTCCAATATAGTGCCTGGCACACAGTAAAAACTCACTAATGCTGGTTCCTCTTTAATCATCATCACTGCAAATGGGATTCAGCACTAGGAGTAACTTGGCACATTAGCACTAGGAATAAATTCTTTTCCGGATTGTGATCACTCCTGGAGGTTCTGTACCAGATGTGTCTTTGAATCGATATGGATAATAGCACAGAAGTCACTCAATTATTTGTTGACAGAATGAATGAACTAGTACATGAATGTATGAATGACTGAAAGCCGGGCTTGAGTGGGGGCACAGAAAGGCGAGAAGGTATTTTTTCCCTGGGCTGTAGTTTCTCTTGGACTTGTTTTAATTTTGCTCTGCATTTGGAAATAGAAAACTGTCTTATCTGTGGGGATCAGTAGGGACTAGTAGGAAGTTGGGAAGGGAGAAGGGAGGTGTCTGGGTGTCTGGAATCTGGTCCAGTTAGTAAAGATATGGGAAAGAGTGCTTCGAATCTAGGTGAATCTTGGGTAGAGGGCTAGATTTTTGGATTTGGAAAATAGGTTTTCCATAGGATTTATGGGGTAACAGGTCACAGTTAAGGGGAAGAGTCATACTATATTGCATTAACCCATTGATTACTTTATTTATCCACCTTTATTCATTCCGTAAATATTTGTTGAGTATTTGTTATATGTTAGGTATTTTATTACTTACCAAAACACAACCGTGAGCAACACATGGTCCTTTAAAGTCTAGTTGAAGAGAAAAGGGACACCGTTGTTACGATATCAAGTTCTGCATTCCCTAGAATGCATTCTTGCCAGAAACAAATATTTTACAAGTAGTGTCTCCGTTGTGAAGGGCTCTACTGAGGAAAACACTCTTATCTAGGTTAGCATTCCATTTAAGAACTTTTCTTTTCCTTTGTGTGTGTATATAATTCCTAATTATATAAATGGATTTTCCTCTAAAGTCAAAATATAGAACATTTGGTTGCATGGTGTAGTACGTGGGCAAAATGGCCCACAAGAACACTCGCTGGTAATGACAAAAATGATATCCTGTGGCAGTAGCTAACAAGCAGTTTTTAATAGCAGAAAGAGAGAATATGGTAGCATAGTTGGTTCTGGCAGGGAAAAGGGAGACATTGCAAAAGAATTAAGTATTACAATATCCACATTTTTGAAAATTATAGTCTGTGAGATATAGATCTTAAGTCATAATTAGTTCAAGTGTGGATTATTTCCTTGGGATGGTTTTCAGGTACTGGGGGGTGATCTTGAGTAATATTTGATACAACCAAATTGCAGAGCCTTGGGAACATTCGGACACCCCTCTATGCTTCCTGAAGCTCATTGTCATGGGACTTGACCTAAAAACACTTTTTACTCAGCCAGCTTTGAGTCATTTGTGGGAATACATGACAAGGTTGGTATATATTTTTTTCTGCCCATTTGGGACACTTCCAGGTTATATAAAGGACCAGTAGAAGTGTGGCAGCAGTAACTTATTTGTGGTCCAAGTGTGGTTTGACAACTGCAGCTCTACAGAACTCTATGCCATCTGCACTGTCTCTGTTCTCCTGGTGATACTGACTTATGTAAGAGCTATTAAAGATTTAACACAGCAGAGCAGCATGCATGGGGAAACCATTCATCAACATGCAAAAATAACATAGTCCCTAAAAATTACATTTCTTTCAATTACTAGTTCCTGACTGCACTTTATTTTAGGACCCATTACTATTCTTTGGCTACTATATCTTGCTTTCTGCAATTCTCTCTTTAAACTGCTGTAGTTTAAGTGTGGGTCCTGGAAAAATGGTGATGTCAGTGATTTGACTTCCACTTCCCTGGGAGCCTCTCCCATAATTTTTTGTAGAGTCTTTCCATTTTCTATTTGTTGCCCAACCTCTATGAAAGTTTCTTCTCAGGAAAAGATCTGTCACCAATCATTCACACCTTGATGCAAATTTAGACCAGTATGTTACCTTTCCCTGGGGTGTATGCAGTTTAAGTTTTTCCTCTAAATATATAACAACATTTTGCCTGTTTCTAGAGGAATTTAAGCTCTATTCCATCAAGCAACGGGATTAGTATTTTACTAGGTGAGAGCCTTCCTTGATGTCCCTGATATTCTACCTGGCAACTCTTATGAATAAGGCTGCTTCTTCCCATAAACTATACATCAATTCCCAATTTAGATATAGACTAAAGGCCTGAACTCATCCTAACCTAGGTGTAGTGGTACAGCCACTGTGAAAAACAGCATGGAGTTTCCTCCAAATATTAAAAATAGAACTACCTCACAATCCAGTAATCACATTACTGGGTATTTATCCCTCAAATACAGAAACACCACCAAAGGGATATTTGCACCCCTGTTTATTGCAGCATTATTTACATATGGAAGAAATCCATCAACAGATGAATGGATAAAGAAGATGTGGTATATACATATGATGGAATATCATTCAGCCATGAAAAAGAATGAAAATCTTGCCATTTGCAATGACATGGATGGAGTTAGAGAGTATAAAGTGAAGTGAAATAAGTCAGAGAAAGGCAAATACCATGTGATCCCACTCATATGTGGAACTTAAGAAACAAAACTAATGAGCAAAGGAAAAAAAAGAGAGAGACAAACCAAGACACAGACTCTTAGATATATTCCCCAGTTATCGGAGGGGAGGCAGGCAGAGAGATGGGGGAGCTAAGGGAGAAGAAGGAAAAAAGAAAAAGACTGTGGATTCCATTTTGGGAATACTCTTTTGCGATCTTTCAGATTGCTCACCCAAGGAAAAGCCAGCTGCCATGTTATGAGGCACATACTTGTGAAGAGACCTTCATATAAAGATCATGTAAAAAACAGGTTGGGACTGGAGAGAAGACTGAATAATTGGACTATTAATTATTTTTATGTTTAAATAATAACAAACTCCCCAAACCATGAGGCCAGGTCTTCCTGAGGACAAGTGGACAGCCTTGGCATTTGCTGAGTCCCCTCCCGCACAGGGGTTCTCACTAAGTTAGTGGACATTGGGCCTAGCAGAATTCTTGGTGTGAGGGATTGAGTCTTGCCAACAATCACATAAATGGAAGTGGATCCCTCATAGCCAAGCCTGCAGATGAGACCACAGCCCTGGCCTATGACTGCAACTTCATGAGAAAATTTGAGCCAGATATACCCATCTATGACAGGTCTGGATTTGACCCAGTGAAGCTGTGAAATAATAAGTGTTTGTTGTTTTAAGCCTCTAATTTTTAGAATAATTTGTTACACAGTAATAGAAAAACAAATACAGGGGACCAGTGACTTGAATTCCCAACAGTGTCCTAAAAGGTGGATTTACACTCTTTGCTTTATACTTTCTGTAAAAGCAAGACTTACTCCTGATGTTGTGTGATAATTCATTAAATTGGCTTGCTGGGGTTCATTGCCAATTCTTCCCTCTTCCTTCCCACTCCTTCCTTGAGCCAGTCACACCCTAACTTAACATGTTTCTTATTAGAAATCCACCATCTTTCCCTCCATCTACCTCCTTCCTTGTTTTTATTCAGAGTAAAGGAGGGATAAAATAATTGGAGTTAAAGTGAGACATTAATGCCCCTGAACAGATGCACTTGGGAGTGATGTGACAGAATGTTCAGGAGAATGTGCTGGAGCCCCAGGACAAAATGTGGTTGATGATCACCCAAGATGGCATGCAGAAGCTGAGAGCTAGGGGTGAGGGACCCAGGTGACAGCTGTTGTTTTTTTGTGGCCTCCTTTTGTTGACAATCTGGGAAGGATCCGTTCTGCTGGGTTTTTGCGGGGGGAGAGACTGATGAGCAGGATTTAGGTTTATTCTTAGAATACAGAATCTTTTAGGTTGGCAGTAAAAGCTGAGTTGAGACTCGTTCTCTTTCAATCTCCAGCATCACGTCTGTTCCTTGTTTCTTGGGTCAAGGGCAGGAGTGGCTGCTAAGCGAACAACATTTGTGTCTTCACTGAACAAATTTTGAAGGAAGGAAAAATGCCTACTCAAGCAACACACCCTGACTTCCTTTGCAAGCTTCAGAACATATGTCTTAAGAAAAATACTTCTATTTGAAGCTACTGAAAAGTAAAAGAGGGACTCAACAATAGTTGACAAGGACATTCAAAAGACACAAGGCAGAAACTCAGAAGGGCAGAGTTTACTAACTACACTGATACTCCTTGGTGGAAACAAACTCTAATCCATGACCTTACCACAGAGAAACTCCTATTAAGGGATTACAACAAGGATCAATGAGATGGAAATTAATGAAAGTAAAAAGGCTGACCACTGATCAGGTATCTCTAACTGCGCTCGAATTCTCAGGACACTGTGTACAGAAGTAATTTCTTTAAGAAGGTGGCTTTTTTACTTTATCTGAATGCAGGGCTGGATGGAACACTTTTGAATATATCACAGGATAGTGATGTTGCAGGGCTGGCTGTATGAGGGCAGTTTCTTCCCCCACAGTATGCTGCAAAGCACCTTGCCTTTTACATCTAGTTGGCCAATCAGATTCCGTCTGATTGAAAGGCTCTGTCCTATTGGCTAAAGCAGGCAAATGGTCTGTCTCTGCATACTACATAGCTTCTGATTTTGGCTCCATCAATAGACACACTTCCTTTCTATCACTCAACTGATAATGACAATCATTCAGAACAAAATAAGATGTAAGGGCGAAGCCAGAATAATAGACACACAAGGCAAGACAACAGTAGCAGAAATTACATGCTCTTTTCCTTTTCTTCTCTCCTTCCATCTAGGGTAACTTTCCCTTTAGATTTCCCTCTGAATTCACAGCATGATAAAAAAGCACTGATTCTAAGCCTCATGAGCTCTTACCTATTTTAATTCATACCAAAGAGGTATTTGATAAAAAGATGATATAAAAAGCAGGTTGTGACTGGAGAGAAGACTGAGTAGTTGGACAAGTAGTAGTTTGTTTGTTTCAATAACAACAAAGTTCACAAATCATGAGGTCAGTTCTCCCTGAGGACGGATGGACAGCTTCAGCATTTGCCGGGTCCTATCCTGCATAAGAGTTCTTACTAAGTTAGCAGATACGGGCTTACTAGAATCCTTGCTGGGGCTGGGGCTGGGTGCAGATTAAAACATGGAGCTTATTATGCTCTAAGGCCACGTATATCTCAGGCAAGGAAAGCTAGAGAGACATAGGAGTATACATGAAAGACTGTTTCTGTGTAGAAGAGAATTTTCATATTTGGAGTAAAGCAGAATGATTAGATCATTTACTTAAATTTCTTTTGATTTAAGGTTGACACAAGTGATGAGGTCCCAAGTAGGCTATAACTGGTGCTTAAGAAAGTAACCAAGCAAACAAACAAATGTACAAATAAACAAACAAAGCAAATGAAAGTAGTATTGTGGCATGGAAAACAGCTTTCATAGAAGTGAAAGGCCTATCTGCTAGTTCAGGTATAACCTATTTGCTACAATAGAAATATATTCTGAGCACAAATGTATTTTAAAATTTCTAGTAGCTCCATTAAAAAATAAATTAACAAGTTAAGTTAATTTTAATAATTTATTTTATTTAACCTAACAATAAAAATGTATAATAACAGCATGTTATCAAAGCAAAAAAATGAGATATTTTATGTTGTTTTTACACTAAATCTTTGAAACTCAGTGTATATTTTACACTATGGTACACTTCAGACTGGTCAAATTTCAAGAATTCAACACAACATGTGGCTAGTGGCTATCGTATTGGGCAGTAAGATTCTACACCATCCTGGCCACTCACCCTCTGTATGACCTTGGCTAAGCCATTTTCTCTTCTATGGCTCATTTTTTCATATCCATAGAAAAGAGGACTAGTCTACTTCACTCTTTTTCAAAGTTTTTAGCACAGGAAATAATATGGATGGATAAGATTTAAATTGTAGTTGTTGGGCAGGAAGTTGTCATTGTATGACATGTCTGTGAATTACACAATCTTTGGAGTCCCCTTTAGACTTATTAGCATTGTCTTTAATGACTGACCCACTTTAAGTTGTGCTCATATTTGTCCAACATTAACCACATGTCAGATCTTGATCACATCTTCTTCAATTCTTATGCCTTTTTTGAACCAGAAGAGGGAAAGAAAAGCAAGGAGTGTAATATGAAGGAGAAAACTGGAGGGGACAAAGATAGCAGAAGGAGAGAGAAAAGAAAAAGAGTGGAAAGTTTGAGAGTGGAGTGAAGAAAGTACTTTATACATGCATGAATACTGTGAAGCCAAATTAAAACCACCAAGAAAAGAAGTGGACCATGTTTCCACCTCATTTCACCCTTAAGCCTCAGTGACCCTTTTCCAATCCTAGACCGTTGAGAACTACACAATTTAAGTCTATGATTGTGAAACAGACAACTTCCTTGAATAGTCACTCTCTCCCGTCATTCTTTTTTTGTATTATTCATCAGATACAGATTGCTCATTTGTTATAAACCAGTCACTGTGCAGGTGCTGGTGGTGGGTGTTTGTAAGGAGTCAGCCTACCCAGCTTATCTCATCTCTTCCCATTGCATTCTCTCTTAATAAAGAACGACGTTACCAAATGTTCCCATCTGGCTGGATTGTGCTGCAGTTATGTCTTCAGGACCAGAAAGTGGTTTGCTGAACTCAAGGCTTCTAATCAGGGAGTCCCATGGGGACTATTAGTGCCCACTACCATCCCTATGCTCTTCTGCATTGCCCAGTCTCTCTTACGGTTACTTGGCCATGTGACTAGTGTAGCCGATGGATTGTGAGAAATGATGCTTGTCACTTCAGGGCTGACATGGTGAGGGTCATCGTCAGCTTTCTATATACTCTCTTTCCTCTCATCTGACCATTAAACCATGCCTGGGCCACAGAGGAGAGGAAACCTGGATCCCTGAGCTATGCTTAAGAGAGCCACTCAACCTGCATTGGACTATGATATGAGCAAGAAATAAGCTGTTCTTGTGGTAAGCCACTGGAATTTGGGGGTTTGCTACAGCTGTTGGTGTTATTACCCTGATGGGTACGGTGGCCCATGGCTGGTGAACTTGTTCCTTTCTAAGGGAGACATTGTGCTTGGGTAGCAACCTGAAAATGACCCTGAAAGTCAGGGCTATTTATTTCCATTGCATTGAGTATCCTGACCAATACCTATAGCTGACATTTTCTGTATTGATGAGCATGCTTCACAGTCTTTCTTAACGAACAGGAGTGCCATGTGCAGAGGCAGATAGTCCCTGGGCCAGATTCCATATTCAAGGGATACTCATATCAATGAAGGAAATGTAGTTTTTTTCATTGGACCATATCAAGGGAAGAGTCCACATTTTTTAAAGAAAGCACAAATTATACCTTACATTTTTATTGTTCAAAGTGTATTCCCATCTACCATCTGAAGTGACTCTCACCAGTATATGTGAGATAAACACAATAAGTAATATATCAGTTTCAACAGATAGAGAAATTGAGACTTGAAGAAGCTAAGTGACTTTTTCAAGATCATACTGAGGTTGGGATAGCTGAGATCAGAATTCTGTCTGAAGTGCTACTGTGCCGCTTACCTTTAACCAGTGTGCTTATCATGCTAATTTAGGATTCTTCAGCAGTGGATGTAAAATTATGTGCCAACAATACCATTTAAGCTTCAAATATAAGTTATTTGTATTTTAAATGATATCATGTATCTATTAATGAAAGCTTACATTTTATTTACCCAGCAAATTGGTTCTCCACAGAACTTTCATATTTGTTGTCTTGTTTAATCCCTATAAAAACTGCAAGGAAGGCAGCAAAGGTATCATGCCCATTTTATAACTGAGCAAACTGAGGCCAGAGAAGTTAAGGACAAGGTGGGCAGAGCCAGGATTGAAATCTGTCTTTTAATTCTAAACCTAAAGCTTTTTCCCTTTTTTGTTTAAATGTATTTATTTATTTATTTATTTATTTATTTATTTATTTATTTTTGGGACAGAGAGAGACAGAGCATGAACGGGGGAGGGTCAGTGAGAGAGGGAGACACAGAAGCGGAAACAGGCTCCAGGCTCCGAGCCATCAGCCCAGAGCCTGACGCGGGGCTCGAACTCACGGACCGCGAGATCGTGACCTGGCTGAAGTCGGACACTTAACCGACTGCGCCACCCAGGCGCCCCTGTATTTATTTATTTTGAGAGAGAGAGAGAGAGAGCATAAGTGGGGAGGGGCAGAGAGAGAGGGAGAAGAGAGAATCCCAAGCAGACTCCACACTGCCAGCACAGAGTCTGACGTGGGGCTTGAACCCACCAACTGTGAGATCATGACCTGAGCCGAAATCAAGAATCGAATGCTTAAGTGACTGACCCACCCAGGTGCCCCAAGCTTTTTCCCTTCTAATATGCTGTTTTAAGACATATGAGAACATCTGTTCTACAAGTAATAAAATATATTTTTAAATACCTAATGAAATGAAATTAACTCTGTCAGCAAAATTTTCTGAATATCTACTAAGTCCCTGGTACGTTCCAGGCCTTCTTCAATCCCAAGTGCCTGCTGTTGCCGAGTCTGGCCTGCCTTGTACCATTTGTCAGTTTCTGGCAGATTGATTTTGTGTTAGATGGTGCCAGCTTTCCTGGAGGAGGTAATTCAAAGCCCATTCAGTTCAGGCCCCACACATCTTCCCTCAAAGGATTGAAAGCTGCATCTCCTCATGAGGACCGGTGTGTTTACGTGGGAAAGAATAGGAGACATACTTAGGGAACACTCTCACTCACAGCCCTTCAAGTCATGGGCAATGGACAGGAGCTTCCTGTGCGATTATAAAACCCCCAGTTGTCCAGGTAGAGAGGACAGCACACATATTCCCCAAGAATGTTGCAGCCAGGTGACTATGGGCTTCCTGCAGATTGTACCTATGTCTCTAGAGACATAGATGTAGTACTGCTCTAAGACTGTTCCTTCATCTTAAAATTTGCCTGTCTTACTTCACATTCCAAATGACTGAATAAATAAGGTTCAGTCACTCATGAAACACTGAATATATGCCATGCTGTGCTAACCTGTGCAGGTGTGCAAATAAGCCAGGATTTATGTTTTTGTTTTCGGTGGGAACTTTCTAGAAACACTTGTAGTAACACTTTCACCACAGGAAACACTCCTATATATATATATATATATATATATATATATATATATTTTTTTTAATGAACGTTGACCATGTGGCAGGTATTTAGCTGACCACTCGGCACAGAATTGGGAGCAAATGTAGTCATGCTTTCTGAAGTATAGTTCATGTTTTGGAAGGGGCAAGCCTTTTGGTATCGTATGAATCATATAATATAGGAGGCTATCCATACTGTCTTGTTGCAGGGCAGTTCTGCATACAAGGGTGGGGATTAGTGACTTAAAAACATGTTTTGCCTTCACATTGTTTCTAAGAACCCAATAAATGCTTGCTGACTGACTGATCAAAACTTCATACTAAGTTACATGAAGCCACACTAGTGCCATCTTTTTTGTTTCATTTCTAGACAGTACTAGATAAGTGAACATGGGGAGAATAGGTCTAGAACATTTGAGACCATAAGACATGGGTGTAAAGGACACCTTAAGTGCCTAGAGTCTCATCCAACTTTGCCCCCTTTTCCTAAATCAACTAGATGATTTTCTTAACCCTCTCAAAGACCCAGAGACGATGAGGTTGAAGGTGGGTCTGCTCTTCATAGTCTCTGGTTGGTTATGTTCTGCAGGGAAAGGGGCAGTCACTTGCCAGCAGCAATTTTTCATCATTTCCTCACGGCGTGCAGTTCCGAGGCCTGTAGAAAGCTGTGCGTGACCCAGGCCTTTCTGTAAGTCAGCTAATGATCGCCCAATCCACTGGAGAAAATTGATTGTGTCAAAACTCATGAAGAGCTATGGGATGATCAATGTCTCAGTGAAGTCAAGTTTCACACAGAACTGCCCAAAGCTGGAATTAAATGTCAGGTACAATTTAGCACTGACGCCCTAGTAGTGTCTTTGGAGAGGGAGCCTCACAGCTCATTCTGCACGTCAGATTAACTCCCCCATGGCGGGCTCCCTTGGCTAAGTGATCAGGGTCTGGCAGGTTGCCACACCACAAGTTTCTCTGTAAGATCTGCAAAAGTGGGAACTTGGTGCTCAGGCTGCTCTGTAGCCGTACATCCTGTCAAAGCTAGAAGGGAAATGTCTTGGGGAAGAAAGGAGAGAGGTGTTGGGTGTCAGGCCTGATTTAAGTAAGGCCATGGCATTGAGTGGGGAGCTGTAAGTGGAACTTTCTGGAAAGAATCCTGTTGGCAAGAAGGCTAAAAGGGGAGCTAGAGGAGGGCTGCTTTGTGCCATGTTATGACCAGGCTTCAGGACCTTTGTGATTTAGTTCTGCTTAGCTTCTTGCACTAATGGCCTGCTAATGTTCTTTACATGCCTTCCAATCAAGTCAAAGAGGTAGTTTGATCTACAAAAGCCATGTCTCCCCTGTAGCTTTGCTTTCTTTTTTCTCTTTCCTCTCTCCTCCATATATCAAGTCCTACCATCCTTCAATGCCCAGATCACATGTCCATTTCTTCATGAATCTTCCATTGATTCCTCCAGCTTAAAGGATTTTCTCATCTCCTGAAATCCTGCAGAATCTAACTCTATCTTCTTTTATGCCATTTTAAATTTCCATTCTCTATTAGATGATGATTGGAGAATAGGATCCAGGTCTGATTTATTTCCCTGTCCCCAAATTTCTACACAATATTTTCATTACTTCTAAAATGTATAATACTCTTTAATAATGGGTTTATGATACTGAATTTCTATGTATTTCTTTTATAACTGTTCAGTAGGGGGTGTCAGTCAGTTTAGGCTGTTATAACATATCACCATAGGCAGGGTGGCTTATAAACAACAGAAATTCATTTCTCACTGCACTGGAGACTGGAAATCCAAGATCATGGTGCCAGTATGGTCGGGTTCTGGTTAGAGCCTTCTTCAGGACTGCAGATGGCTGACTTCTTGTTGTATCCTCACATGGTGGAGTGAGCTAGCTCTCTGGCCTCTTCTTATAAGGGCATTAATCCCATTCACGAGGGCCCCACCTCCTGACCTAACCACCTCCTGAAGGTCCCACCTCCAAATATCATAACATTGGGATTAAGGTTTCAATATATGGGTTTTGGGGGAGACACATCTGGTGCACTATAGAGCCAACATCCCGAGTTGCCCAATTGAGAGCATCTGTCCTGTCATTCTGATTAAGCTTCTTCTCCATATTTACGGCCAATATCTGGTTTGTAAATGAGAGACTTTGGTCTTTTTGATTACTTGTGGATGAGGTGAGACCACATGGCTTATTTTAGAATCAATCTTGTATTTCTAATAAATTCAGCTTCTTCTAGGGTCATGTTCAGTTTCTCTGTCAGCATATTTAATGCTGATACACTGCTAGATGCAATCAAAGGTCTCAAATATGAAAAGAGAAGCGTTTTCAAGGAAATCCTCAAGACCAACCAGCACGAAGTCCATAAGCACCTACTCACATCTCCTCCTTCAACAAACTGAAATAGGGTCTTTATATGTGAAAGACTCTCACTGAACAACTTTGATGGTCTTTTAGTCCCTGCTTGTATTTTCCAACATGTTGGTTATGACTGCTGTAGTCAAACAGTGGAGAATATAGGCACACATGGTCTGAATTGTTTTAAGATATTGTGGCTGGTAAAGAAAAGACTAATAATATTATTAACTGCTTTGGGGCTAATTAAAGAACAAAGAGACCAGTGAATGGGCCATGTTCACTGATGATGAGACAAGAGTAGAAGAATGACAGAATTTTTATCTATGTTTCCTCTTCACCATGTGAGGCCTTCCATGACTGCATTAGAATTTCAGAGGACTGTTTTCTTCAGCGTGAACTCAAAAGCATTTCTATCCATTACTGAAACATACTCTGAAAAAGATTTCCTGCCATTGCTAAGTAATTGCTACAGTCATATTGGAATTTTGCATACCTGAGAGCCTGTCTATAATAATGCTGGTTATAATCCTGTTCAAAGCTAGGTTGCCAAACAGCATCCATCTGTCTCTCGTTGACTGCATTTACTTTGTAGTTTTTTGATCTTCGAAAATCTTTACAATTAGTTCCATTTCTGCCTGAAGTTGTCTCAGTTGTGCAACAACTGTGTTGTTTTTTCTTTTTTCCAAAGCATGAAGATACTACCAAAATAAAGGTTTTGTGAGATCCACAGCAGAGTTTACCACATTAGCACCACTAAAAAGATCCGATTTCCCTCATAATACTTATTTTTCATTGTATATCTTCCTCATTAAAAGAAAGCAGAAAATCTAGATCCCCATCCAAATGATGTACAAGGTGAGAAGTCAGGTTCTGCTCCACCATCTTGCTTTAAAAAAAAAAAAAGGTCTGCTTCATTTTTGTCTTTATTACTTCATTCAACTCCTTCCTCAAAAGTGGTTTTCAATAAGTATTTGATTGATGCTTGGATGATGAGTGGTTATAAATTCTCAAAGTTCTCTTCCTCAATATGTGGAATCCATAGGACTGAACTGATCCTAGATTGGCCTGAACATGTAGAAGCTGAAGGCACAAGAAAGGCAAGTACTCACACCCTACAAAAGCACCTCATTTGTTAGTATCTATCAAAGCAGGGAGGCATGAGCAGTTAAAGTAGCACAGACTATGTGCCTACTCAATCTGTTTAGCAGTTTACCTACTACCAACAGCACAAACATTCAGGACAAACTGATTTTGCTTGCGTTAATTAGCACCAATTATAAACTATTTGCATTTGAGTTAGAGCATTGTTATTTTAAACCTTTGAGCAGTGAAAGAAAAGGAAGAAGGATTGAGAATAAAGTGAAAGACAAGAAGTTGAAAGAAAAGGAAAAGAGGATCAAGAGACCAGCAGTGAGATACTTAAACTGAAATTTTGGCTTTATCTCTGATTTGTGGTGTGACCATACACAAATTCTGTAACCTCTCTGAGTCTAGCTTTCTTTTCTAAGAATTGGCAAAAATAACCACCTGGTAGGCTTGTTGTAAAGACTAAGTTAGTTTATGTTTATAAAATGTCTACATACTGACTGGCACCAGGTATGTAGGCTCAAAAGTGATAACTATTTACTGAATAGGTGAGTTTTTGGATACAGCTATGTATATGTGTACATTGGCCATTCATTTTTCAATTTTGAGACTAACACAATTTTCAGTAATTTCATGAGAAAACTCTCATGATCTTAGGAAAAGAGAATGTCTAACTTGTGTAGACAAGCCCAATGAAAGATTTTCATTGCACACAATAGCAATCAACATTTACTTTACACTTAAGTTTCCAGGGATAGGTCTAAATATTTACATGCATTATTTTATTTAATCCTTTACAATGACACCAAGAGGTAGGTAGTATTAACCAATCCAATCTTCCAGCTTAAAAACCCAAAATTCAGAGAGATTATGTTTCTTGTCTGGAGTCAGCAACTAGGTCTGGAAAGGGAATACAAAGATCTCTAACCTCACAGCTGGATCTCTTATAAAAGAAACTCAGGGTATACCTTCTAAGCTTACAATTAAGGCTCCTTACTTACATTTACACATTGTTTAGCAGTTTACAAAGAGATTTCATACAATTCTTACTTGGTCCTTCTAGAGACCATTTTAGGGAGTCAGCCTACTCTTAAGAATCAGTCAGCCATTCACAAAGACCTAGAGACAGAGATCTGTTCAGGTAGCATAGCTGGGAGGCAGCAGACCTGAACTCAAATGCTGAACTTCCAACTCCAAGTCTGGGGCTCTTTTTATTGCCCCGCAGCTGTTAATGGATTTTAGAACATGCACCTAGCTTGGAATTGATTTTGAAGCCTTGAAGCATAATTTTCAATTAATGTCAATGCAAAAAACTTCAGTTCCTTGCTTGCTGTCTCAGGTTTGGGATTATGAGGGACAGGTGTAAAGAGACTCTAGCTGTGGAGAGGAACTCTGCACTGGATCCTAATCACCATGGACAATTGCCATGAACACTTTCTCCTTTTCCTGCTGGCACCTGTGGGAGAGCCTCCTTTCTGAAGCCCACTTATGCTGGCAAAGAATCTACAGGAATTCTTTGTAAAAATGTGCAGTTGTTACTTCCTTAGGTTAAGATTTTTATTGCTTAAAAGTTTTCACTGTGAATAATTATATGAAAGGCTTTAAAATATATATATATGTACCATTTAGAGAATAATGATAAAGCAAACATCTCGCAATCACCTCTCAATTTAAAAACTAGAACTTCTACCAGTGAATTTTCAAAAGCCCCTTCAATGCCCCTTCCTGATCACACTCTAGAAATAGTCACTATCTTGAATTTTGTGTTACTATTTTCTTGCTTTCACATAATTTTATCACCTATATAAGAATCTCCATGAGGCAGATCCTTTAGTTTTGCCTGGTTTCAAATTTTATATGAACTGTATCATATTGCGTGTATTCTTTGCTATTTGCTTCTCTCTAAAATCTTTGCTTTTGAGATTGACCCACGTTAATGCAATGGATAATTTATTTCAACTATTACATAGAGCTCCATTTTATGAACATGCCACGATTTATTTATCCATTCTATTGTTTATAGAAATTTGGGTTTTTCCTTTTTGTTACTATGAACAATGTTGTTTTGGACATTTGTACATGTGTCTTCACAAACACATGTATAAGAATTTATTTCCAGGGTATATACATATGTAGGACTTGAATTTCTAGTCACAAAGTATAAGTATGTTCAGATTCACTAGATAATGTCAAACGTTTTCAAAGTGGTTGTATCAATTTATACTCCCTCTTCTAATAAGGAAGAATTGGTTTACATCCTAGCTGCCTCTTGGTGCTTTCAACTTTTCAAATTTTTGTTGATCTGGGGTGGGGGGGATGGGGGGTGGATAAAATCTGATATCACTGTGGTGTTTTAATTTGCATCTTTTCTGATGATTAATGAAATTGAATATCTTGATATATTTAAGGATCATTTGTGTTTTCTAATCCATGAAATTCTGATTCATGTTTTTTACTCATTTTTTAATGAGTTGATCACCATTTTCTTTTAGTTCTTCAAATATTCTGATTATTAATATTTCACCCACTTTATGTGCCACAAATACTGTTTTCTAGCAAAAAGATACTAGTTTTTAGCTGTATCTATCTACCAATACCTAAACCAATGATTATCCTGTTCCTACTTTTATATGATGTGACTAAAACTCTTGCTTTTTCTGATCTGCTACCTGATTTACATGATCACATTCAGTAGGGACCTTCCAGTTCCCTGTTTTGTTACACTGGTTCTGGGACTTCAGAAGTGGTGTGGGCTACCAACAGAACATGGATCCTGGAACTTGGTTTGGATAGGTTTGTATTCAGTGTCTGCCATTAATTGCTTGTTATTGGACGTTGGGCAGGTTCTCATTTTGTACCTAATGTGCCAGTTAAATGTACTTTAGGGGCACCTGGGTAGCTCAATCGGTTAAGCATCTGATCTTGGCTCAGGTCATGATCTCGCAGTCTGTGAGTTCGAGCCCTGCGTTGGGCTCTGTGCTGACAGCTCAGAGCCTGGAGCCTGCTTTGGATTCTGTGTCTCCCTCTCTGCCCTTCCACTGCTCGTGCTGTCTCTCTCAAAAATGAATAAAATTTTTTAAAATGTACTTTAAAGGGATGTTGTGTCCTAGTGCTATATTTTATAGTTGGTGAAGTTGATAGGTGCTCAAACAATATTTGGTGTTTAGATTTGCCTTAAATTCACTGGCATAGGCAGATGTGATACCTCTCATGTAAATGGAAGAGTCAGTGCATTTGATGAAAATTGTAAGCTCTATGCCATTTTTGTAATTGAGAATTTTCAGACCCACTGGAAACAAATTCAGAAATGAAGTCCCATGAGGGATCTTAAATGAATAGGGTACAGTCTTCTCCATTAAGATATGGCTATTTTAAACTGGATATTTGGAGAAATAGAAGGTAAAATTTTAGACATTTAAGCCTTTTTCCACCCTCTGCATAACTGGACACAGGAAATTGCCTTGAAGCAGAGGCTCTGGGTTGAAGAAGTCACTGAAATTGTTCCTCTTAATTATAAAACTTTATTGCCGATATGTGCTGTTACTTTTTTCTATATTATTTCCTGTGTTGCAAATGCTGCCCTCCCCACATAGAAGACAGAGTTCTGGGAGAGGGTGGCTTTGGGAGTCATCCTCCACTTCTCATTTCCCTTATCCTCATCTATCTGGACTCTGACCAAATCCTCTCTGCTCTCCTTTCACTGTTTCTCATTTAGTTCACTCCACTGTATGCTTGCTGTCACTGCTTTAAGTTCTCACCTTACTGGAAAACTGGAATAGAATCCTAACAGGTCTCCCTTCCTCCATCATCACGCCTCCTCCAATTCATCCTTTTTTTAAAATTTTTTTTAAAGTTTATTTTTTATTTTTGAGACAGGGAGAGACAGAGCATTAATGGGGGAGGGGCAGAGAGAGAGGGAGACACAGAATCGGAAGCAAGCTCCAGGCTCCGAGCCATCAGCCCAGAGCCCGACACGGGGCTCCAACTCACAGACCCCGAGATCGTGACCTGAGTCGAAGTCGGACGCCTAACCGACTGAGCCACCCAGGCACCCCTCCTCCAATTCATCCTTTATCTTGCTGCCAGAGAAAGTTTTAAAATAGAAATCTCATTACACCACCTCCTTGTTTAAAGCCTTTTATGGCTCCCGTGGCTCCCAGAAAAAGGTCTTGTGTTCTTAGGATGGCACGTGAGACCAGCTTTTCCCTGCTGCTTCCTCACGCTCCATGTCAAACCTGTCTACTGATGGTCTCTGGCGCTGCCCTATGGTTTCATGCCCTGTTTTCTGGTTTATACTCTCCTCACCACCTTGTAGGCCATTTACCACCTTGCTTACCTGCTTATTCAACACTTAGCCCAAGTGCCAACTCTTCTTTGAAACTGCTCCTGGATCTTTCAGATCACATTGACAATTCCTTTTTGGTCCATTTCACTGTGTAAATATTTCTATTCAAATCAGTCTTACTTGAGTATACTTTGTCTTCCCATTCACTAGATGGTGAACTTCTTAAGGGCGGAAGCCTTACCTCCTCATTCATTAGTGTATCCCTTGCCATTAATGTGGTACCCAGAACATGGGAAGTGCTCAACATATATTTGTGGGTATATGGATGGATAGGATGAATGCAGGTTTAAAGGGGAAAGTGGCTTTTGAGCTGATATTTAAGGATACATAGTATTTCAATGGCTGGAGGGATTTCAAATGGAGTGTGGAAATCCCTGGAGGCAGTGCAGTTCAGGGTGGATGTGAGTTATTAGTGAACCTATAAAGAGAAATAAGAACTGTGGATTCAGGTTAGGTGCCAGAGGGCGGTAAATGACAAGTTCGTAAGTTTGAACTTTATTTGGAAAGGATAGCCCTTTAGAAAAGATTTTTGAGGTGAAAACAACTGATTCAAACTTTATACTCTAAAAAGAGTTGTCTGGAGCTTTATGTAAATTGACTTTGACAAGTAAGAGACAGGAGGCAGGCAGATAAGTAATCATGCTGTTGCAAGAGCCCAAGCAAGAGGTAACGAGGTCCAAACTTTCTATCTTTACATCTGACACAGGGCTTAGCAGAGCTCCTTGCTCATGGTAAGTGCAGATGAAATGTCTTGTCCAAATAACTGGATGAAAAATGAATGAAATTAATGTAATAGAGCCGATGTTTAGGTGTGAGGCAGTCTAATAATGGCCTGTTGTTCTTATTGGTAAAGAGAGAGAGACTGGCTGAGGGACCAATCACAGTTTGCTGTGGCACAGAGAGATTAGAAAAGCCTGCCTTCCTTGTTGCTAAGTCTGGCTTCATGAAAATATGTCAGCGTCTCCTGTTTCCAACCAGTTAGCTCCACTACAAAGATGCACTTGGTCAAGCTGGAGGAGGGCACCAACTTTATTTTATGACTAGTCAAAGAAGAACCAATCACAGCCAGCATTTATTGGGCACTTAAGGTACCAGAAATAGTTTTGTGAGTTTTAATGTTTTATCTCATTTAGTCCTCATTGCAATGCTCTGAGGATTGTACGATTATTTTCCTGATTTAACAAATGAAGAAACCAAAGCATATAAAGGTTGAATATTTTTCCTAAGGTTGTGGAGTTGAGATTTGAATTAGGTAGTCTAACTTCAATCCCACTCTTAACCTAATGCTAAAAAAGACAGATGGTGAAATGTGATTGAAGCCTTCATAGCTTGGTACTAAGAAGCTTTTGAAATATTAACCATTTCCCTTTTCCTCTGATTCTCCAGTCCGGCTAGTCACCATATCATTTCTCACTCTTTTCCACCTCGGGTCTTCCATGAATTTTGTTTTGATGGGTTATGAGTACCCTGCTGTTTCCTTCTGGTTATTTCATGTTGAGTTCTCCAAGAAGCCTCTTCTGACTAGCTCCTGACCATTCTGGTCCCTAACTTGTTCTGTCCTCAAAGTTTATAGGAAGCGGGATGGTAGAGGCACTAAAGTAGCTTGGCTTTGGTGCCAGACAAAGCTGTGTTTAGATCACATTTGCCATTTATTAACCATGTGACAAAATATTTAACCTCAACACACCAGTTTCATAACTTATAAAGTGGGAATAATATTTACCATGCAGTTTTCTGTGAGTTATTAGTGAACCTATAAAGAGAAATAAGAACTGTGGATTTATTTAAATAAGATGATGCACGTTTAGTGCCCAGTACAGAGTGGGAGCTCCCTCCAACCTCTCCCATGGCTCACATACTCACTGCATTGTTTAAAAAAATGTTTCCTGTGGGCCTCCTATGTGAGGATAATACTAGGCATAAAACAGGGATGATATTGGTCATAGGAAGGCTATGTCTTTCACAGCCTGGGATACCTCCCTCCTAGATACTGTGTCGATGTACTTGCAAAGAATTTTCTTTCTTGAGCCTCTTTTCTCATTTCATGAAGGGAAAAAAAGACCAGGTAGCTTGTTGAAGACAGGTGTTTGTTTTTTTGTTTGTTTGAATCAAATGAAACACCAAGTACAAAAAATAGCAGTCCCTTTTCCCATTCTTATGTCTTAATTCCAACCACTTTCAGTCCTTTTCATTGTTTGTACTGTTATTTACTTCCAAATGTCCTTTCACTGCTATTTCTTAGTTTATTAGTAGTTTACATTACCTACTGACTCCCTCTGGTAACGAGACTGTAATCTCTTTCACACACCTCCTCTACTTTCTTCCCTCCCATTCTTCCATTATAGTGATATTATAATTCTTGGCTAAATCAATATTTGGAATTATGGTATCATGATAATATAAGTATTGTTTACTATGGAGCCAGGTAGTCTACTGAAGTATATTTTCTTTGTATACAAAAGTTTGATTTCCTGGAGTTAACAGGTGCTTTTTGAAAAACAAACTTTTGATTTTGGAATAATTTTAGATTTCCAGAAAAGTTGCAAAGATAGTAAAGAGTGTTTCTTTATACCTTTCACCTGGTTTCCACTAATATCATCATAAATTATCCTGGTACACTGTCAGTACTAAGAAACCAACATTGGCACATTACTAATGACTCCAAACTTTATTAGAGTTTCAACAGTTTTTCCACCAGTGTCTTTTTTCAGTTCCAGAATTCCATCCGAGGTGCCACATTGCATTGTTGTCATGTACCTTTACTTCCATCATGTCTGTTACAGCTTCTCAGTCTTTCCTTGCTTTTCATGACCTTGACAGTTTTGAGAAGTATGGGTTAGATGTTTTATCAAATGTCCCTCAATATGGATGTGGTTAAATTTTAAAGATTGGGGTTATGGGTTTTTAAGACAAACAGATTCAGAGATACAGTGCCCTTTTCATCATATTAATGGATACATAACACATCAACATGAATTATCACTGGTGGTGCTAACCTCGATCACCTGCCCAAGGAAGTATTTACCAGTATTTTCCAGTATGAAGTTACTATCCCTGCTCTCTATAATCCACTCTTTGGAAGTAAATCACAAGGTTTGGCTCATATTCACAGAGGGGCGTAACTAGGCTTCATCTCTTGAAACTAGGCTTTATCTTCTTGAGGGAGATATCTACATAAGTTATTTGGGTTTTTTCTTAAAGAAGATCTGTCTCTTCTATTTATTTACTTATTTATTTACTTCAGGATGAATTCATAGGTATTTATTTTATATGTTAGATTATATCATATACTGGGTTATTTGTTTTGTTGTTCAAATCATTCCAACTTTGGCCATTGGGAGGATTTCTTTCAGGCTGACTCCTGCATCCCTTTGACATGATCCCATGCTTATGTTTTTTGAGTACTTTCCTACTTTCTGGCACTACAAAATGCTCAAGTCTCATCTTATATAATTTTCCCTTCTTGGCCTTAGCATCAGCCATTTCTCTAAGAGTTTCAGTTCCTTTTAATGGGGAATGGTATTTAGAAATCATTACCTGAATATGGGTTGTTTTATTTTTATTGCTTGGTTTTCTATGTGTCTCTCATTGATTTTTTCCTAAGTGCTCCAATGGATCTGCCAACTGCCTTTTATTTACAAAAGCTGAAACAATCATATAAGCTGTCAGTTCCATTTCCACTGAGATACCAGTCTCCTAGAGTCATCTATCCTCTTGATTACACTTGCCCTTTATTCCAGGCCTGCTTCACTGCTGTCTTCCTGGACTTTCCTCCTCTGTCAAATAGGACTTTTCTTTGTTATTAAATTGTAATAGAACTTCCATATCCTGGATCCCAAATCTCACTTTGTTTTGGTTTGACTGGAGTGTGCATTCATATGCTGGATAGCATACTTGGTAGATATACCTCAAAAAGTATGGAGGAGATCAAAGTTTTGGCCTGTAGGTCTGAAAACGTGTTTATTCTATCCTCACATGAGATGGATAGATTGGTTGTGCATCTGAGTGTTTAAGGCATTATTGTATTAGTACATTTTCCTCTATCTCTAGCAGTTGTTGAACTACAGTCATTGCAGTATTCATGTAGGTTTTTTTCCTCTGCCAATGCTTCTGAATTTTCTTGATTACATGCATTTTTCATTCATAGCATTGGGTTTTTTTTTCTATCTATAATAAAGCACAGATGGAGTGTTCTAACCTAGAGGCTCATGTCTTTCAGTTTAAGAAGTTGTATATTTTTGATGAAGGGGGCCACGATGGTGGAGCAACATGAAGATTTTGGGTCTCTTGTCACTGAAATGCAGCTAGATGAACACCAAACCATCATGAACACCTAGAAAATTGATCTGAGGATTAACACAGCAATCTGCATAACTTGAACCACAGAACTCAGCATGTACACAACTCAGAGATGTGAACTTGGGGAAAAAGAAGCCACAGAGGGTAGGGAGCTACTTTTGCTTGCAGAGAGAGGATGGAGATAGGGAGGGGGGAAGTATAGGAAAAGTGCCCCCCTCAAAAGGAGCTGGAGAGAAAGAGAAAGAGTGGAAACACCCATAAGGGACTTAAGAAGCAAGGGAGAAAGGAGAAAGGAGAAAGAAGAAAGGAGAAAGGAGAAAGGAGAAAGGAGAAAGGAGAGGGTTTGGATACCCTTAAGACTCTATGAACAGGGGAGTGTGGAGTCTGAAACTCTGCAGCTCAATACCTGGTGGAGCTCTGGTGGGAAGGGCGAATTTCCAGGAGCATAGAGTGAAGTCTGAGGGGCCCTCAGGTCACATGGAGACAGGCGGTTCCCATGATGAGAGGACATCTGGTAGAGGCTGTGCAGCTTCCCCACAGGCAAAGGTCACAGCGGACCTCGGAGAACAGCCACATTTGCTGGTGTTGGAATAAGGACATTAAGGGGCAGTGAAGCCTGGCACCAGATGTGTGTTGTGGTTTATCATAACCCCCCAAAATGCTGCTGCTACACAGTCCTGTGAACTTTTTCTGGGGTGGGCTGCCACCTGGCTGCAGTCTCTTGGCATCTGCAGCAGCTGGTTGTGTGAATGTTCCTGAGGGTGGGCCGGTATCCAGCCATTGCTTGGCAAGCCTCTCCGAGAGGGTCTGAGTGGGTCAGAGCCACAGGGCCCTCAGAAATGAGGGGTTTGGAAACACAGCCCCATCTGAGATAAAACTTGGGAGGGAGGTGCCGCCTGGCAGACTGATGACTTCGTTGGGGACAGGGTAGAAGTGGGGAGTGGATGGAGGCCAGAGACAAAGGAGGGGTTCTTGATTGCCAGTCAGCAGGAGCACAGAGTTCTGATATCAGAGAACTGGGTAGCTGGGTGACGCCATTTTCACCCCTCCCATGCATGTGCATATACACCTACAAGCACCACAATGACCCACCCCAGTAAGCTAAGCAGCAGCAGCATCTAATGGAGAACAGAGCATCTACACCAAGCCCCATCCAGCTGCACCAACTGCTCTCTAGACAAACACCACAAGTCTGTCCACCTGCTTAGTTTATGTACTATAAAGTGCTTCATAGTTTGACTTCTAGGGGAAACTGGATGTAATTTCAATTATATTCCATTCTGTTCACTGATCTATCTATTTAATTTTTTCCCTTTTCTTTTCTTATTCATGAACAAAGAAAGAGAAAAAAATCATTATTTTCCATTTTTATAAAAAATGATTTTTCTTCGGGGCGCCTGGGTGGCTCAGTAGGTTGAGCATCCGACTTCGGCTCAGGTCATGATCTCACGGTCTGTGAGTTCGAGCCCCACGTTGGGCTCTGTGCTGATATCTCAGAGCCCAGAGCCTACTTCGGATTCTGTGTTTCCCTCTCTCTCTGCCCCTCCCCTGCTCATGCTCTGTCTCTCTCTGTCTCAAAAATAAATAAAACATTAAAAAAAATTAAAAGAAAAGATTTTTCTTAAAATTTTTCTACTATATTTTTTATTTTTTGTTAATTTTTTCATTCTATTTTACTTTCATCATTTCATTTTGTTCTATTTTATTGTATTCATTTTTTAAGTTTTCAAATGTTTTCCCTTTCTTTCTTTCTTTCTTTCTTTCTTTCTTTCATCTCTCTTTTTTTTTTTTACTTGTTTTCTCAAATCTATCAGGCTTCTTTCAACAACCAGACCAAACACACCTAGGATCTAGCAACCTTTATTTGATTTTTTTGTACTGTTTTTTAATTGTTTAATTTTAATTTTAATTTTGTTAATTCTTTTTCTTTCTGCAAAATGACAAAACAGTGGAATTCACCCCAAAAGAAAGAACAGGAAAAAATGACAGCCAGGGACTTAATCAACACAGATACAGGAAAGATATCTGAACCAGAATTTAGAATCACAATAGTAAGTATACAAGCTGGGGTTGAAAAAAACATGGAATTCCTTTCTGCGGAGATAAAAGAAGTAAAATCTAGACAGAACAAAATTAAAAATGTTGTAACTGAGATGCAATCTCGAATGGCTGCCATGGCAGCAAGGATGGAGGCAGCAGAGCAGTGAATCAGCGATATAGAGGACAAACTTATGGAGAATAATGAAGCAGACAAAAAGAAGGAAACTAAGGCAAAAGAGCACAATATAAGAAATAAAGAACTCAGTGACTCATTAAAAAGCAGTAACATCTGAATCATGGTCCCAGAAGATGAGAGAGAAAAAGGAGTGGAAGATTTATGTGAGTAAGTCACAGCAGAAAACTTTCCTAACCTGGGGAAAGACACAGACTTCAATATCCAAGAAGCACAGAAAACTCCCATTAGATTCTACAAAAGCCAACCATCAACAAGGCATAACATAGTCAAATTCACAAAATACAAAGACAAGGAAAGAATCATGAAAACAGCAAGGGGGAAAAAACGTCCTTAACCTACAAGGGAAGCAGGCCAGGTTTGCAGCAGACCTATCCACAGAAACTTGGGAGGCCAGAAAGGAGTGACAGGATATATTCAGTGTGCTGAATCAGAAAAATATGCAGCCAAGAATTCTTTTTTTTTTTTTAACGTTTATTTATTTTTGAGACAGAGAGAGACAGAGCATGAACGGGGGAGGGGCAGAGAGAGAGGGAGACACAGAATCGGAAGCAGGCTCCAGGCTCTGAGCCATCAGCCCAGAGCCCGACGCGGGGCTCGAACTCACGGATCATGAGATCGTGACCTGAGCCGAAGTTGGACGCTTAACCGACTGAGCCACCCAGGCGCCCCAAGAATTCTTTATCCAGCAAGGTTGTCATTCAAAATAGAAGAAGACATAAAAAGTTTCTGAGACAAACAGAAACTAAAGGAGTTTGTAACCACTAAACCAGCCCTACAAGAAATTTTCAGGGGACTCTCTGAGGGGAGAAAAGATGAAACAAAACAAAAAAGACCAAAAGCAACAAAGATGAGAAAGGACGAGAGAACACCACCAGAAACTCCACCTCTACAGGCAACACAATGGCAATAAATTCATATCTTTCAATACTCACTCTAAATGTCAAGGACTAAACGCTCCAATCAAAAGACATAGCATAACAGAATGGATAAGAAAACAAGTTCCATCTATATGCTGTTTACAAGAGACCCATTTTCCACCTAAAGATACCTTCAGATTGAAAGTAAGGGAATGGAGAATCATCTATCATGCTAATAGTCGCCAAAGGAAGCCAGAGTAGCCATGCTCTTATCAAACAATCTAGATTTTAAAATAAAGACTCTAACAAGAGATGAAGAAGGGTATTATGTCATAATTAAGGGGTCTATCCATCAAGAAGACCTTATAATTGTAAACATTTATGCCCCCAATGTCAACACCCAAATATAGAAATCAATTAATCACAAACATACAGAAACTCATTGATAATAATACCATAATAGTAGGGGCCTTCAACACCCCACTTATGTCAAGGGACAGATTATCTAAACAGAAAATCAATAAGGAAACAATGACTTTGAATGACACACTGGATTGGATGGACTTAACAGATGTATTCAGAACATTTTGTCCTAAAGCAGCAGAATACACATTCATCTTGAGTGCACATGGAACTTTCCCCAGAATAGATCACATACTGGGATACAAATAAGCCCTCAAAAAGTAGAAAAAGATTGAGATCATACTGTGCATACTTTCAGACCACAACGCTACGAAACTTGAAATCAACCACAAGAAAAAATTGGGAAAGACAACAAATACTTGAAGACTAAAGAACATCCTACTAAAGAATGAATGGGCTAAGCAAGAAATCAAAGAGGAAATTAAAAAAGTACATGGAAGCCATTGAAAATGATAACACCACAGCCCAAAACTTCTGGATGCAGCAAAGATGGTCATAAGAGGGAAGTATATAGCAATCCAGGCCTTCCTGAAGAAGGAAGAAAGGTCTCAGATACACAACCTAACCTTACACCTTTAAGAGCTGGAAAAAGAACAGCAAATAAAACCCCAAACCAGCAGAAGATGGGAAATAATAAAGATTAGAACAGAAATCAATGCCATTGAAATTAAAAAACAACAACACAAAACAACAAAAAACAGTAGAACAGATCAATGAAACCAGAAACTGTTTCTTTTAATGAATTAACAAAATTGACAAACCCCTAGCCAGTTTGATCAAAATGAAAAAGTAAAGGACCCAAATAAATAAAATCAACAATGAAAGAGGAGAGATCACAACCAACACTGCATAAATACAAACAATAATAAGAGAATATTATGAGCAATTTTATGCCAATAAATTAAGCAATCTGGAAGAAATGGACAAATTCCTAGAAATGTGTAAACCACCAAAACTGAAACAAGAAGAAATAGAAAATTTGAACAGACCCATAACCAGTAAAGAAATTGAATTAGTAATCAAAAATCTCCCAAAAAACAAGAGCCCAGGGCCAGATGGCTTTCCTGGGGAATTCTACCAAACATTTAAGGAAGAGCTAACACATATTTCTTTGAAGCTCTTCCAAAAAAAATAGAAATGGAAGAAAAACTTCCAAACTCTTTCTATGAAGTCAGCATTACCTTGATTCCAAAACCAGATGAAGACCCCACTAAAAAGGAGAACTATAGACCAATTTCCCTGATGAACGTGGATGCAAAAACCCTCAACAAGGTAGTAGCCAACCGGATCCAACAATACATTAAAAGAATTATTCATGACCAAGTGGGATTTATACCTGGGATGCAGGGCTGGTTCAGTATCTGCAAAATAATCAATGTGAGACATCACATCAATAAGAGAAAGGACAAGAACCACATGATCCTCTCAATAGATGCAGAGAAAGCATTTGACAAAATACAGCATCCTTTCTTGATAAAAACCCTCAAGAAAGTAGAGATAGAAGGATCATATCTCAAGATCATAAAAGCCATATATGAAAGACCCACCGCTAACATCATCCTCAATGGGGAAAAACTGAGAGCTTTCCCTCTAAGGTCAGGAACATGACAGGGATGTCCACTTTTGCCACTGTTGGAAGTCCTAACCTCAGCAGTCAAACAACACAAAGGAATAAAAGCCATCCAAATTGGCAAGGAGGAAGTCAAACTTTCACGTCTTTGTAGACAACATGATACTCTATGCAGAAAACCCAAAAGATTCCACCAAAAAATTGCTAGAACTGATCCATGAATTCAGCAAAGTCACAGGATAAAATCAACGCACAGAAATCGGTTGTATTTCTATACACCAATAATGACACAACAGAAAGAGAAGTCAAGGAATCGATCCCATTTACAATTGCACCAAACACCATAAAATACCTAAGAATAAACCTAACCAAAGAAGTGAAAAATGTATACATGTAAAATTATAGCAAGCTTATGAAAGAAATTGAAGACACAAAAAAATGGAAAAATATTCCATGCTCATATATTGGAAGAACAAATATTGTTATAATGTTGATACTACCCAAAGCAACCTACATATTGAATCTAATCCCTATCAAAATAACACCAGCATTCTTCACAGAGCTAGAACAAACAATCCTAAAATTTGTATGGAACCAGAAAAGACCCCAAATAGCCAAAGCAATCCTGAAAAAGAAAACCAAAACTGGAGGCATCACAGTCCCAGACTTCAAGCCATACTACAAAGCTGTAATCATCGAGACAGTATGGTACTGGCACAAAAACAGACATTCACATCAGTGGAACAGAATATAGAACCCAGAAATGGGCCCACAAATGTATGGCTAACTTCTCTTTGACAAAGCAGGAAAGAATTTCCAATGGAATAAAGACAGTCTCTTAAGCAAATGGTGTTGGGAAAACTGGACAGTGACATGCAGAAAAATGAACTTGGATCACTTTCTTACACCATACAGAAAAATAAACTCAAAATGGATGAAAGACCTTAATGTAAGACAGGAAAGCCATCAAAACCCTTGAGGAGAAGGCAGGCAAAAACTTCTTTGACCTCGGCTGCAGCAGCTTCTTATTCAACATGTGTCTTGTCTGGAGGTAAGGGAAACAAAAGCAAAAATGAACTATTGGGACCTCATCAAGATTAAAAGCTTGTGCACAGTGAAGGAAACAATCAGCAAAACTAAAAGGCAACTAACGGAATGGGAGAAGATATTTGCAAATGACATATCAGATAAAGGATTAGTATCCAAAACCTAGAAAGAACTTAATCAAACTCAACACCAAAAAACAAATAATCCAGTGAGGAAATGGGCAAAAGACATGAATAGACACTTTTCCAAAGAAGACATCCAGATGGCTAACAGACACATGAAAAAATGCTCAACATCACTCATCATCAGGGAAATACAAATTAAAACCACAATAAGATACCACCTCACACCATTCAGAATGGCTGAAATTAACAACTCAAGCAACATAGATGTTGGCGAGGATGCAGAGAAAGAGGATCTTTTTATGCACTGCTGGGGGGAATGCAAACTGGTGCAGCCACTCTGGAAAACATTATGGAGCTTCCTCAAAAAGTTAAAAATAGAACTACCCTACGACCTTGCAATTGCATTACTAGGTATTTATCCAAGGGACACAGGTGTGCTGGTTTGAAGGGGCACATGAACCTCAATGTTTATAGCAGCACTATCGACAATAGCCAGAGTATGGAAAGAGACCAAATGCCCATCAAAGGATGAATGGATAAATAAGCTGTGGTATATATATAGAATGGAGTATACTTGGCAATCAAAAAGAATTAAATCTTGCCATTTGCAGCAATGTGATGCAACTAGAGGGTATTACACTAAGCTAAATAAGTCAGTCAGAGAAAGACAAATATATGAATTCACTCATATGTGGAATTTAAATACAAAACAGATGAACATAAGGGAAGGGAAGCAAAAATAATATAAAAACAGGGAGGGGAACAAAACATAAGAGACTCTTAAATACAGAGAACAAACTGTAGGTTGCTAGAGGGGTTGTGGGAGGAGGGATGGGCTAAATGGGTAAGGGGAATTAGGGAAGACACTTGTGGGGATGAGCACTGAGTGTTATACATAAGGGATGAATCACTGAAACCTACTCCTGAAATCATTATTGCACTACATGATAGCTAACTTGGATGTAAATTATAAATAAATAAATAAATAAATAAATAAGTTGCATATTTTTGTTTGATAATTTTATCCCCCTCCTTTTCTGTCTCCTGTTTCTTTGGAGCTACTATTAGTTGACTGTTATTCCTGAATTTGTTAATTTTCTTTTCACTATTGCCTTTTCTTTTGACTAATGATTCCCCTCTTTTCTAAGATATTTTCTTGACTTTATGTTCCAGTAGTTATTTTTAGTTATCCTACTAACTTTGTTAAAAATTCCTTTCAAGGGTTCTTTCTATTTCCCTTTTGTTCACTTAGTTCCCATTTTCATGGCATCCTGTTTTTGTTTTACAGAGGCATTATATTTTCTCTCCAAGGCTACTGATGGTAATGTATCATTCTCCCATCATTCTAGATAGGTAGATTGTTCCTACACAGAACTCCAAGTTAAATCACTTTCTCTCAACATTTTTAAGGCATTAGGCATCCTTTTGTAGCTTCAAGGGTTATTGTTGAGAAGTCTGAGATTATTCTGATTTCCAATTCTTTGTAAGTTATCTAGATTTCTCCTTTCTACTAGACTCCTTTCTTTATATCTGGCATTCTGAAATTTCATGATTATATGCCTTTTTCAGCCATAGTACAAGGCACATGTCAGTGCTTCAATTTGAATACGTATTCTATCAGTGGAGGTTAATAATTCCTAACATTTACTGAGTGCCTATCATGAGCCAGATACTGCGTTCAGTGTATCCTTTCACTGACACACCCCCCAAACAACTGTATGATATAGATATTATTATTATTTTAAAGAGGAATAAACTGAGGTACAAAAAGTTATGTAACATATCAAAGGTAAGGTAAAGGAGCAAGACGAGCTTTCTGAGTGTAATGACGTAGTGGTTATGGCCACTATCAGGCTTAGAGTCTCATCATCATGGAAGTGACCATCTCACCAAGATGACTTTTCAGATCTTTATGTGAATATGCGATATGTGAATTCTACAGTTTAATTCTCAGATATTAATTTTAATGCTAATATCTTGGCAAAGGGAGTATGTGACGTGGAGTGGGGGGCACCATGTAATAGGAAACTTTAAATTTGAAGCAAATATTAATGAAAAATCACTGTATCTTTGGGGAAAAATTAAAACGTGAATTTTCTTTTTCAAAAAGATTATGTTCACACACCTAAAACTGTCTCATCTCAGGAAGCCTGCTGGCACCAAGAGCAGTAGCTGGTGGTGATGAGAGAAGTATGCACAGTTTACCTCTGTCTTGCTTCTTAAGTGAGCCCTCTGTTGGAAGCACCTTAACATGGCTACTCACAAAAGTTGTACCAGCAACACAACAGCCAGTCGGAGAGTGATTCAGGTATCTATTGAGACATTTTTTTTCAGGGGTCCTGATATATATGTGTAAATTAATCTCTGGGAAGATGATCCTTTTGGATGTTAAGGATTCTATGGAGACGAGATCCAGGAAGAAGATTGGAAAGCAAACATTTCAGTCAAGGGGTGACTGGCCTTCCTGAGTAAAGCTTTTTGAATGTAAGTCAAAATTACTAGGAAGTTAATAGTACTTCTTTAGAATAACCTTTGGAATTATCCAAAATAAGCATTTAGACACAGGCACTTAATTCTGAGTAATTAATGTCTGTCTATATAACCCAGCAACTTAATGAGCTGGGGCGTAGCAGGGGCACACTGAGTCACTGGAGAACCCCAGAGGGCTGGCTGTGAAAAGAGACCCTCAGCTTGCCAGGGTTTTTGGTAATAGCTGGAACATTTTTATAGGCGCATCATTATTGAGTTCCAGCCTAAAGGCATATTGGCTCTAGGCAAGGTTTCATGTACCCTATTATATTGCAGATACAAATGCATCCCTAGATTAATTGTGACAGTCAACTCCTTCATCTTCTATGGGCAAAAATTTTGAAAGCATAATTCTCTGTAGTAAATTAGCCTTGAGCTGAGAGATAGATTTGGCCTAAAAACCAAAATCATCAAGTAGATAATCTTTGATGCCTCACTTTGTGGCCCTTTTCTCTCCCTTTTAAATCATCTTTTGGCAGACTCTCCAGCCTCCAGTATTTTCATCCTGATCTTGGTCCCTCTCAAGAGAAATGCTTTAATAGTTTACCAATAATAATTGCCTAATTAGTATTACATCATGATATTCTACCCAAGAGTATATGGATTTAAGAAGAAGCTTTGTAGGAAAGGAATCCAAAGAAATGATGTGTGGTAAAATTCCATATTCATTCATGGGACATTAATTACTGTTCAGATGCTAAGAAAACAAGGATTAATAAGACGTGGTTCTAACCTTTGAGACTTCCACTGTCCAGTAGGGGAGACAGAAACATAAAAAAACTAATTATGTAATAGAACATGATGAGTTTTAATCATGGAAACAAGATAATGGTTTGACTTATTGTATTTGGAGTAGGAGGCTGAATTGAATAGAGGAAATCATGAGAGACTTCATGTAGAAAGTGACAGTCGAGATAAATAATCTATGGTAATAAATAATGGGGGAATTTTAAGCACCCAATACATTTAAAGGGTGAAGCTGATTGTCTTCCAAGATGGGAAAGAATTTTGAGCCTCAGGACTCCCTTGGACCCTACTGAATCATGTTGGGTAGAAGAACCCTTATTCTGCCTGCCTTGAACAGCACCAAGAGCAGCAAAACCTGCAGCCGACAGCAGAGTCAGAAATGACAAAGAGCAGGAGGTGTTTTACTTAGCTCTCTCTAAGGGAAACAGCAATGTCCATAACAGTTTAAAAAAAAAAAACTGCTGGGAAGGCTACTCTACGCCCTCATAAGTCCAGATTTATTAAGTGCATTAAAATGGTGCTGCCAAAAGGAAATAACTGGAGAATTTTCTGGAGCCAAGGCGGGCAGAATATGCAGTGATGAGAAGTTGGAAAGCAGCATTATCATTTTCCAGACTGGATTTCACTTTGTTCCACTTCAACCAATGGCCACCTTGGTCCAACACAAAATTTAAAACAAGACCATAGCGTGCCTTTGTTCCAAATGAGAAGATGGAAAATAACACATACAATAGAAGTAAGGAAATCCTTCTGCAAGCTTCCTTGGCAGGAAAAGGTGCTAGGGCAGGGTCGGGAAAAGGTGGAGGAGTAAAGAAGGAAAAAGACTGGAACCAGTGGCTTTTAACATTTTACACTGAGGCTTTGTGTGATGGTTGTGTACATTGTTGAAAAGCACAATGGTCAGTTATTCCTTACATCAGAATTGACTGTTTACTTGGCTAATTATTTTAGGAATCTGAGGACCCCCTCCTGTGGTTGAAGCAACACTAAGTAGGAACAAAATGATGGAAGTGGGTTCCAACAGAAAGGTAAGGCTGTGAACTTGAGCTTCTTAGTTTGAGACATATGGGCTATATCTAAGGGAGAGCAAATGTGGAATCTAAAATGGTTTATCTGCAGTTTTTGGCTATAATAACTACTAAACACAGAGGCTGTACAGATGACCTGGCTTTTTTGGACTGAAGATGGTTGAAGAAGTTAAAGAAGTTTCTGAGGAAAGAAAATTATTGCTCACAAATTTGGCTTATGTACCTATCTATGCTTGCCAAAGCCAAGCATAAATTATTTTCTATTAGCAATTGTTTTGTCCAATATATTCCTTATGTTAAGTTCTCCAAGATGGCTTCATTCACTAAACAAATGTCTTTTTGAGCATGCACTACATTCAAGCACTATTTTTACTACTTAAGATGGTACAAATATAAATTATAGGTGCATTTTGTTTTCAAGAAGATTAGTGTATAATAGAGGAAATAAGTATAGAGCAAGGTAGAAAGTGGCAAGTGCCTTGAAAAGAGTATAGTTACTGTGCTACCAACATTCAGAAGAGATTTACTTTACTTGTGATGTTCAGAAGAGACTTTGTGGGTAAAAAAGGGCTAAATTTGGCCTTCAGTGAGCCTAAATGCATACAGATGGAGTTGAGTAGGAAGGTCATTTCAGTGGAACCTAGATGCTATGAGTAAAGACAAAGACACAGGAAAGCTCAAGGTGAGACAGAAATGATGAGTAGATAGTGACTTCCTGGGAGGAGTCATCCAGGGAAATGGTGGGAGCTAAGTAAGGTGAGGAAGAATGCCAACAGGCTGTAGAGGGCTTTGAACACTAGGTGAGAGAATTTAGACATTTTTTTCAAGTCAGTTGGAAGAAGTCGATGTATTTTTCTTAATTTAAAATTTTTAAATTTTATTGTGCTAAGAACACAACATGAGATTCACTTTCTTAATAAATTTTAAGTGTATAATATTGTATTAACTATAGGTCTAATGCTGTACAGATCTCTAGAACTTGCTCATCTTGCATTTCTGAAAATTTATGCCCATTGATCAGTACCTCCCCACTTCTCCCTCCCTACTACCCCCTGGAAACCACTATTCTATTTTCTTCATCTGTTTGACTCTTTTAGATACATCATAAATGTGTAAAAGTGCAGTTTTGTCCTGCTGTGATCAACTTATTTCATTCGGCATATAATTTCCTCCAGGTTCATCCATTGTGTCACATATTGCAGGATTTCCTTCTTTTTAAAGGTTGAATAATATCCCATTGTATGTATAAGCTTATTTTCTTTATACATTCATCTACCATTGAACATTTGGTTATTTTCACACCTTGACTATTGTGAATAGTGCCACAATGAACATTGGAGTGCTAGTATCTGTTCAAATCATGATTTAATTTCTTTTGCATAAATACCCAGAAGTGGGACTGCTGGATCATATGGAAGTTCAATCTCTCTCTCTCTCTCCCCCACCCTTACCCACCCCTCACTCTCTATCTGAATTCTGCTACTATTGGGTGGAATGTTCTGCATGTTTGTTACGGTCCATTTGGTCTACAGTGTTGTTCAAGTCTGCTGTTTGTTGTTGTTGTTGTTGTTGGTGGTGGTGGTGGTGATTTTCTGTTTGGTTCTTTTATCCCTATTAAAGGTGGGGTATTGAAGTCTCCTACTGTTATTGTATTGCTGTTTATTTCTCCCTTCAGTTCTGTCATGTTTGCCTTATATCTTTAGGTGCTCTGATATTGGGTGCATGTATATTTATAAATATCTTACTGATGAACTGGCCCTTTTACCATTACATAATGTCCTTTTTCTATCTGTTGTGACAAGTTTTGACTTAGTGTATTGTGTCTGATATAAGAATATAAGAATGTTCTCTTTTGGTTACTATTTGCATGGAATACCTTTTCTTATCTCTTCACTTTAAGCCTATGTGTGTCTTTATTTATGTGTTTAGAAATAAATAAATACCTTGTAGACAGTATAGTTGTACCTTATTTTTATAATTCGTTCAGCCACTCTACATCTTTTACTTTGGGAGTTTAATCCATTTTCATTTAAAGTAATTACTGATAGGGAAGAATATACTATTGTCATTTTTGTTCATTGTTTTTTGTCTTATAGTTCTTTTGTTTTTTTCCTGTCTTGATGCTTTTCTTCGTGTTTTGTTGATATTTTGTATTTTATATGCTTTGATTCCTCTTTTTCTTTTGTATAACATCTATAGGTATTTTCTTTGTGGTTACCATAGGGCTTACATAAAATATAACAGTCTATCTAAAGCTGATATCAACTTAAATTCAATAGTAAACAAAAATTCTATACTTTACTAATATCCTTCTTATACTTTGTTATTGATGCTATAATTTATATCTGTTTCATATCATATATATGAAACATATCATATACTGTATATATTATATATCTATTAATATATTTTTAGTCAGTTATTTTTAACATTTTTTTCTTTTAACTTATATACTAGAATTGTCTTTTAACTCACACTAGAATTACTCACCACCATTATAGTCATACAGTATTCTATATCTGTCTATATATTTACTTTTGGCAACACATTTTATACTTTCTAATGCTACTATATTGCCCATTAGTGTTCTTTCTTTTTTTTTTTCAAGTTTTTAAAAAATTCTAGTTAGTTAACATACAGTGTAATATTAGTTTCAGGAGTAGAAACTAACACCCAGGGCTCATCACAACAAGTACCATCCCTAATAGCCATCACCCATGTAGCCCATCCCCCACCCACCTCTCCTCCAGCAACCCTCAGTTTGTTCTCTATAGTTAAGAATCTATTTTATGGTTTGCCTCTATTTTGTGTTTCCCTCTCTTTTCCCCCCTATGTTCATCTGTTTTGTTTCTTAAACTCCACATATGAGTGAAATCATATGGTATTTGTCTTTCTCTGACTTATTTCACTTAGTATAATATCCTCTAGCTCCATCCATGTTGTAGCAAATAGCAAGATTTCATTCTTCTTGATGGCTGAGTAATATTCCATTCATCTCTATCTATTCATCAGTCAATAGACATTTGCACCACTAGACTTACCTTATAAAAAATGCTAAAGGAAATTCTTCAACTTGAAATGAAAGGACAGTGTTAAGTTAAAGAATTTCCTTTAGCATTTCTTGTAAGACAGGTCTAGTAGTGATGAACTTCTTTAGCTTTTGTTGGTGAAAATCTTTATCACCTCTTCATTTTTTTAGGGACAGTTTTGCCTGGTACAGTATTCTCAGTTGGCAGTTTTTTCCTTTCAGCACTTTGAATATATCATCCCATTCCCTCTGGCATGCAAGGTTTCTGCTGAAACACCCACTAATAATCTTGTAGGATTTCCCTTGTGCTTAACAAGTTGCTTTTCTCTTGCTGCTTTCAAAATTTGCGTTTTGTCTTTCTGTATCTTTTGACAATTTGATTATAATGTATCTCTGTGTGGTTTCCTTTGGGTTCATTTTATTTGGGATCATTTGGGCTTCCTAAATCTGGATGTCCATTTCCTTCCCAAATTTGGGGTTTTCAGTGATTATTTCTTTGAATAATTTTATCCTTTTTCTTCCTCTTCTTCTCCTGGATTTCCATAATATGCATATTGGTCTTCTTGATGGACCAGAAGCCCCTTAAGTTTTATTCATTCTTTTTGCTCTCTGATTGGATATTTCAAATGAACTGTCTTTGAATTTGTTGAGTATTTTTTTCTGTGCTCTAGTCTGCTGTTGAACCTCTTTATTGAATTTTTCAGTTTAGTTACTTTATTCTTCACCTTCATGATTTCTGTTTGGTACTTTTTAATGTTTTTTAATCTCTTTCTTGAAATTTTCATTTTGTTCATAAATTGTTCTCCTGAGCCTCTTGAGAATTTTTATGATGATTATTTTGAATTTTCTGTCAAATGTTTCATATATCTATGTTTCATTAGAATCATTTTCTGGAGTTTTATTGTATTCCTTTGTTTGAATTGTGTTTCCCAGTTACTTCATTTTCCTTGATTCTGTGTTGGTATGTACATATTAGGAAAGTCTGCCATTTCTCCCAGTCTTCACACACTGGCCATGGTGAAGACCTTCACCAATCAACCTGGCCAGAGCTTGTGTGGGCTTCTCAAATCTTCACGCTAGTCCAAACTGCCATCTTTGTTCTTAGTGGCCTCCAAACATCTAGATTACGTCTCTTGGGTTCTGTCTCTTGAGAGACTTTTTTTCCCTCCCACCTGCTTGCTCTGTGCTGAGACAGGACTCCTCCTGTGGCAAGTGTCTGCTCCCTAGTTCAAACTACCATCTTTGTTCTCTGTAGCCCGCAAGAATCTAGCATTTACCAGGACCCATCAATGCTGTAAGACAGGCAAGATAAAATCCAGTCCCTTGGAAATCATCTACAAAATCTGAAATATCGGATATGCAACCTAACTCTTTGCCTTCTCAAGGAGAAGCTGGGAGCTGGGGGTTTCCTCCTGTTTATATTCCTCCTGATTATTGTTCTGGGTGTGGAAAGAGAGGGTGTCTTACATTTTCCTACCAGTTTTGATGTGGATGGTTTCACATTTGCCTGGGATGCAGGAACCTTTCAACTAGTTTCTGTATTTCTCACAGAGGGAATTGATCTGTGTACTACTGTTGAATTGGTATGTTCATGAGGGAAAGGAGAGTTCAGGGCTTCCTATTCTGCTGTCTTGCTGAAGTCATTCTCAAAGAGGTTTTTAATCAAGGTCGTTGATATAATCAAAGAGATGGTTTCTGAATATTTATCTGTCATGAATTTTATAGGTGTACTAGCAAGCACATTGATGCAGATGAGCCACAGGTAGGTGTGGCCACCAGAAAGGTTTTTTTCAAATTAAGGTCATAGAAAGTACCTCGGTTTCATTGGTCTTGATGTACGCTAATCATTAGAGACAATTTATGCAATGTAGTTTTACTTCATCTTTCCTTCTTTCATCCATCCATCCATCAAGAAGAGATGAATACTCTTCTATGTGGTCAAAACAATATGTTCTCATTATCCCAATTCCTAAATCATGTAAAATGAATATATTATTTTCAGGAATTTAAAAACATAAGTAAAATAGTATCTGATTAATATGATTAAGCTTGAAGGCAAAATCAGGTGTCCTAGTTAAAAGTTTTCTCAATTTGAACAATTCAAATTAACCAGATAATGAATAGATCAACTCTGATTTTTGGCTATGGAGACTCCAGGTATATACCAAACAAAATGAAATGGAGAATTAAGGCAATTCAGTCTCCAAATTCTCTTCTTAAGAGAAACATAGAATGAAAAAAAAATATTTGAAGAGGTGAGGATTATGGATTGACTAAATTTAGCTATATTAGTAATGTTTAATAATTACTTACAGAATTATGATTCCTTATTAAGTTTTCCCCATGTAGGCATTACAAACAATAAAATGCTTATTTAGAGAATTTATGAGGTTTTAACCTACCTGATTTTCTAACTATGGAAATAGTCTTATGTTGTAACTGTCATTTGGTCCTTTATGGGTCAGTGGTCCTAGAATATCTCCTCATACCCATCCTCTAGCAAACTCCATCAATATGGCCAAGATCTTCATCTGAAATATCCCAGGATCAGGCTTTGAACATCTTCTCTTTTATAACACTTAACCTCCAAGTGATTTCATCTAGTTTCATAGTTTTAAACACCATCTATATTCTATTGACTCCCACATTTTTATCTCCAGTTTAAACCTCTGTGAAATCCAGAGCTGTAAATCCATTTGTCTACTTGACATCTCCACTTGGATGTCTAAAAGGCATTTCAACTATACCAAGTTCAGCTGTCTTTTTTTCTTGAATTTTGCACTTCCATGCACTAAAAATACTGTACTTCCATTCATCCAAATGGTCAAAACTGTTGTCATCCTTGTTTCCTTTCTATCCCACTTTCAGTTCATTACCAGATTCTCTCAGTTCCACCTTTAGACACTATCCAGAAGTCTTACCGCTACTTCTACTGCCACCATCCTAGTTTAAGCCATTATCATATCCTTCTTGCCTGGATTACTGCAATGCTGTCACCGACTGATCTCTATGCTTTTCCCCTGGATCCCTTACAGTCTTTTTCAACTTAGTAGCCAGACTGATTTGCTCACATAGAATAGCTGTAGGCTTCTCATCTCTTTAATATAACTTTCTTCCTCTGCAGAGGCTACCTACCAGGCTCAGTTCTGGTTGACACATTAGGCCTGGATTGGTGTGGCTCTGTGCCCAGAGCAATCTGGTTTTATTCACCAACAGCAGTTTACAGTTTCATTTGTACCATTAGAGAAAAATGTCTGGAACTTCCCAAATAGCATAATGCTACAGCATATTAAAGGGCTGCAGCATTATCCTTTCAGAGCCCTCCATATGTGGGCAGCTAGAGTTTAATGACTCTTGGTCCATTTCATTGAGGCTAAGCTATGAGTTGGGTGGATAATTTCAGGAGGCCAAGTTTTGTTGCTCATTGGCTGTATTCACTTAGAATGCATTTGAATACTGTAATTTTCTATTAGCTGGTGTCTTACATCTGTAACATAGGATTATTAAACCTTTTTTCTGACCACAATAACGTATGTCAGGAAGTTCTCCTGATATTTATTCCCAGGAGAGGTAAGATTGCATTTGCTTCTCATTCATCTCAGTAAACTATATAAATGGCAGTTGTGGTGTTCTGTCCCACTATACGTACCCAGTTGTGTGGCTGCATGCTTTAACCATGGGAATATATCTGTATCTTTCATATTCAACGAGAGCATTTTCTATTTCATTTTCAGAGTCCCTTGAGATATGGTGTCAGTTGTAGAACATGAAAGTCTGACAGGAGAGTGAGTATCAATCAATCAAATATTTACTGAGTGCTTACTAAGTGAAAGGCACTGTGCTAAGCTGGGTTTAAGCAGAGTATTAAGAGGAGTTGGAGGAAAAGTGTTCTTTTTTTTTTTAGAAACTCTCAGAGGTTCAATGTCAGACAGAGGAGAGAAAGCTGAGTAGAATAATACTTTTCCAGATTGTGCAAAATTGTGAATTAGGTGTTTTCACCTCCTTGTTTTTACTTATTTCTCTTTCTTGATTCCTTTTCCTTCATGTCTTTTCCTGTTTACCTAGGCCCTTTATACTCTCTCCTCTACACTACCCAGTACCAGCATTATTTTCTTAAGCTGTAGTTAGGCCTTTGGGGTGGGAGTGGGGTCCCATAATCACACTTACCCAAATGCCTCATTTCTTCAATGCCATCCCATTGAGTTACAACCTGCTCCCCTCATCTCATTAATATATTAATGATCAAAACCATCTAACTCATTTATTTACCAAGGTGATTTACATTTTAATAGGTATCTTACACATGACAATATTTACTTTAAAAAAAAACCCCAAACCTCTAAATACTACATTAAAAACACTCTGGCAGATTAGAGGGGGTGAGATTTGTTTTTCAGGTAAGTGTGTATTTCTGGAATCCTTCAAATCACACTTCTGTTGGCAGCCACCTATTTTGTTCAGAGGTATAATTAACCGTATTCACTACTCATTTAGTTTTTTTTTTTTCCCATGGATTCAATTTGAAAGAAACTTGCAACTGCTTAAATTACCTAATTTCCCTTGCACATTTTCATTTAGCAGTTGTTGAAAAGAAAAAAAAAACACTTTGCATTTGAAACCCCAAGAAACCGCGTTGTTTTATTATTATTATTATTATTATTATTATTCATGTATTTGCAATGTATTTGTTGATGTACAGGTGATTATTTCTTTAGATTTTCAAAATTGCATCTGTATTTCCCAACTCAAAAGAGTTCTCACATGAAGTTCATGCTGAAAAACTGATGGGACTCTAATATAGGTTTTAAAAGTATCGTGCTTTGCTCAAAATTGGTTATAGTTTTAGAAAAAGAAGAAAGGCTGAAGTAAAGTAGGCTAGCTACATGATGCATCAGGGTGAAGAGCCACATGGAAAGATGGCGGCCAGAGAACTTCCGGACTCCAGCAGCTTCAGTGAGGAAGCCCTGCTGATGTGTGTGTAGGTCCATCTTCCTCCAGATCTCTTGTGTGATGGACTGAGCTGTATAAGAAGTATGAAGGAAGAGGGACTCTACTTTCCTGACTGTGAAGGGAAATTCTGAGCTGTGGAAGGAGGAAAGGACAGCCTGGAACACAGGAACAGATAAGGTCCTCTCTAAAGAAGTAAGGAAACAAGGCATTATGAGTTTTGATGAAGTCTTAAAATGTTGAACTTTCATAGAAAGCTCTGAAGCCCAGAAACCTCAAAGAAATCCAGAAGCTGAAGGTAAGCAATACCAGGAATATAAGAAAAGGCTTCTCAGAGACAAGGCAAGGATAAAAGCTAAAAGTTAATCATAAGAAATTGCATACGGAATATGAACACGACTAGATTGTATTTTCTTTCAGTCTTTCTTCCTTGTGGTCTGTTAGGTAGAATATTTTAAAATCATTTGAAAAATAACCAGCAGTTTTATAGAAGAAACACTACTAATTGGATTTTGTGTATTTTCCCCTTCTCTGGGTCATCCATCGTGGCAATGTTGGATCTAGACTCTCACTAACAGCAAAACCTGGCCCCTTATGGTGGCCTCAGGATTAGAGAAATAGGAACATAGGAGCCAGCACAGCACATATCTAGGTTTGCTTTGTAGATCTAACCCGTAAAGGATAGTAACCTAAAAAATCCCCAGAACAACACTACAGCCAGTATTGCTGGTAGGCACATTACAGACATAAATTTGAAAACTTGAGAGCATCCTAGTTAGCCAGAAAAACATCGTGGCATCCTGGTGTTTGTGGGTTTGCAGATGCCTGGCACTGATAGTATTTGTCCCATTGCAGGGTGGTCAGGGGTAATGTCATGCAGATTAACAAATGTGTTTTTCATTCTCCTCTAACAGTCTTCTTGAGACCACAAGCTTAGACCACAGGTCAGAAATCCAAGACAGGACTCAGAATGTGTGTGCAACTGGCTTAGAGGCTTCCTGCATTGAGGAGCCGGCTGTTCTTGTGATTGAGCAATGAAAAGAACTTTCTCCCACATGGCAAAAGAGCCAATTCCACCAGACTGAAGGCTACATGTGATAGTTCATGTCTTAGGTGCCTTTTGATTTTAATTGAGTGGATTCTTTTACTATTTTGTCAGAGATCTAAATAATGTCCTGTAGCCTTGCCTCTTAAATTCACTTTTCCTATAGTGCTGCTTACAAATTCCTGAAGTTAATTATTTAGTTGAAGAGTCTGCTCATAAAGAAAGTGTAGGAAAATCTGTCTCATGGTTATTTGGACTAGTGATAATGAATGATAAAGCGAGCAATGTACCACACACAACTGTCACAATATAGCAGGTACTCAAATGTTGGAGGAAAACAGTTCTTTTCTTACCCTTCAACTCTTACTTTCCCGCATTTCCTAAGATTATCCCTTTCTTTTAATTGGCTCTTCACATGTGAAATAAACACACCACTTGATAGCCTATTAAAGTAAACAACCAGAAATGAATAAAACTGTAGACCAGGATTTCTCCATTTCATTACTGTTGACATTTTGGGCTAGATAATTCTGTGTGTGGGGTTGTCTTGGATACTGTAGTATGTTCAGCAGCATCCCTGGCCTCTACCTACTAGATGCCAGTAGAAACCCCCTGGTTATGATATCCAAAAATATCTCCAGACATTGCCAAATGTCCCCTGAGGGGAACAAAATAGCCCTTGCTGAAGACCAAGCGGATTAACCACGCCCATCCCTTTTTGTCTCTCCTCAGCTCTCTACTCCTCTCTACTCGTGGAGAAAAAAGCAAATGACAACACACAAACAAACATCAGGCTTTTGTTTAAAACAATAACAGTAACACTGCCAGGGAGTCTGGTTTCTCCAGGGGACCTCATTCACAATGTGACTGGAGCCAAGTTTTCAGTGTGAATGGTCTCCCCTGGGCTTGGGCAATGCTGGGGCCCTCAGAGCGTGACTTGGGACCAGGACACAGGCAGCCCAGTTCTTTACACCTTCCGTTTGGAGTCCTGGGCAGTGAGAAACAGTGAGCCATCACGTTTCCCAACAGCAAGAAAACTCCATTAGGTTCACCATCCTTTATGGAAAATCATAGGGAATCGTTTCCAAAAATATAGATGTGAATTGCAAGGGTTCTCTGGATAATTTTCAGTTTCCCAGTTAGTATCCCTTAAACAGAATGACTCATTCCCTGAATATTCCATTTATTTGAGAGAGTGGTTACTGTCTGAATAATAATTTTTCTCCTATGATATTTTGGCAAACCATAGAAATAAATCCTGGTTTTGGAATGGGATAGTTCATTGATTGACATTTGTCCCAGGATAAATTACCATCTGATAAAATTCACAATTCTAAATCCCACCAGTAGTTTCAGATACATCTGTTTGCAATTATCCTATCATTTGCTAGTTATTTCTTCTGATGGTTCACAGCTCTCTATATTCTCTGAATGTGTTAAAAGCCAATGGCTATTCCTTAGCTTGAATTTTTCTTCTCTTTAATTAGTCCCATTCTTGGCACTCCTGTGAGCTTCTCTAATATATTAAGCTCTTGGGTCAGTGGTCTAATTAACATTCAAATATCTCTCAGTTTTTTGTAATCTACAACCCCAAGGGGGCATCTTCTTTTTGATATTTAACGGGCTATTTACCTTATTACTATTTCCTCAAGTATCTACAGAGGCTGAGTTTATAAAAAATTTCCAAAACCACATAATTATGATTATTATTATTTTCTGTTTTCATTATTTTAAAATCCAGGTTTTATGGTATGCAAAAGCAGCCAGGTAAAGACCCAATGCCTTGATCTTACCTTCCCTGACAGATCTTTTTCCTCCATTTTTAACAGTGCTGTATGCAAAAAGCCTTTGAACTGTATTCATATTGCCTTCATCCTCTGAAAATTCTAGGGATTTATCCACTGGGATATGATCAGTCATTCTACATTGGTGAAATCCAGATGAGCTGGAAGATGACAGCAGTATGATGGGGAAGTTGGGTGCTACTCATGTATGCATGAATGTAAAGGGTAGAATTAGGTTTCATGGTAGATGCTGAGAACCAGAGAGTATGGTGGGAGTTATCTGGAATGTGAGAGCAGGAGGGGCTGACTTCAGAGATATGATGTTCAAGCGAGTTGTGATATGGGCACAACTGTACAGCTCTCCAGCTTCATTTCTGACCACTCCTGTTTGCACATTTAAAGGCCTCTGTGTGTGTGTGTGTGTGTGTGTGTGTGTGCGTGTGTTAAATGTTTCTGCTAAACGTCTATTTCTTTAGTGCACTCCAAACCCAATGAAAGGGAACAAACACACTGCCAAAACTACTTTTCTGTTTGACACCAGAGTGCATCATCCTTGCTTTTCTTTAAATATATGTATTTTTAATGTTTATTCACTTCTTGAGAGACAGAGACAGAGTGTGAGCAGGGGAGGGGCAGAGAGAGAGGGAGGCACAGAATCTGAAGCAGGCTCCAGGCTCTGAGCTGTCAGCATAGAGCCCAATGCGGGGCTTGAATTCACGAACCATGAGATCGTGACCTGAGCCGAAGTCGGAAGCTTAACTAACTAAGCCACCCAGGCCCCCCTCCTTGCTTTTCTTTAAAATCATGATTACCGTCATTGTTTTCATAAAGGGAAATATTTATTGCATGACTTCTATTTGTAGGGCACAGTCCTAGGCCTAGTGACTAGGGCCCCTCATTGACTTGCCATTATGCTATAAATCAGATGTTTTAATTCTTCATGCTCTGTTTCAAGGTACCATGTTAGTATGCACACAAGTTTTTGTAGTTTCCTATTCTCCCATATTTTCTCTTAGCTAATTTTAGGCAAATCTGTTCAATACTTTCATTATCCTAATCCTGCTTTTAACTCTTTTACCCTTTTGCTTTGCCCATTGCCTAGAACGTTCCCTTTTCCCATTTTTTCTTCCAAAGAATTCCTGATTTACATTTCACAAGGAGACTGTGAGCCACAGATGAGAAGTTTATATGGCCCTAGTGGTGTCACCCTCAAAGGGTGTGCAGAAGAATTAGGAGACTAGAGGTTTCCATTCTTGAAGATCTCATGTGACTTGTAAGACTTGAAAAGGCAACATGCTGAACATTGTTTTGGAGTGAGGGCATTTTAGAGATATGTAGCAAAGTGTTGGAGCTAACAGAGTATGTCAGTAACCAACTTGATCTTAGTCTGAACATGTAGTAAGGAAATGACTCCTTCATCTACTGGAAGCAAAGTGCAGGCATAACAGAAACATAATACACATTGGTTATTTCTTCTTTGTGTCCATTGTTTGCTTAATTTTCATATGTAATACTGATGTTCATGCATTTTTTATTTTGTAAACTTCCCAAAAAAGAGGAACTATGACTGTATACTTTGTACTTATCCCCAAACAGGGTGATAGATAGATAATGTGTTTTGTTGATGATGCTGTTTGACTGATCTTTTCTTATCACTGCAGTGCTTATTGACATCAATCACTGTCCACCATCTTTTGTTCCTGATTTCTATAAACACTTCACAAATTTAAATTATTCAACAGACATTTGGCCATGGGACTTAGCAACTCTGGTTCTTATGAGGTCTCTTAGGGAAACATACTGAAGACATGTGAAGGTACTACTAACCCCATAAGGGTATAAATAGAGAACCAAGGGTACTGAATTTGAATTTATGATCTGGAAACCATGCATTCCATGGTGGCAATTCCAGGGTTCTTTTGTATGACAACCAAAAATAATTTAAGCTCTCTGTGACTCTACTTCTTGCCACTTCCCCCTACCCTTCCCATATAAAAAGGGAAAGTATCCTTAATCTTTTTGGGCCTCGGTTTCCTCATGTGTGCAATGGAGATAACAAGAGAACTTACTTCAAAGGGTCCTTGTGAAAATTGGATGAGTTAATATATGTAGAGTTTAGAATAGTACATTGTATATAAAGAGTGCCAAATAAGTGTGTGCTATTATTATCTGGACTACCTCTTAGTATGAGGGAAGTGCTAGCCAAGGAAAAATCTCTAATTGTCATGAGGTATTTTTTTTATCTTTGAGAAGAGGCTCCTGGCAATCGAATAGCAATTAGCTATGCTTCTCTAAAGAAAGCACTGATCCTGTACTGGTTCAGGACGAAAGTCCTTTTTACGTGTAATGGCCAATATTACAGAAATGCTGGGAATATTTACTAGGAAGTTTTACCTAATGAGTACAAATTGCAGTAAATGTAATAGAAGTTGAAAACATTTGCTGTATTAACGATGCAGGAAACAATTTTTAAAAATAAGCAATGGGAAAATTATATTGCAATGATTTAAACACAGAAAGTCTCTGTATTTGTGTTGCATCACACACAGTAATTCTGTGGAGATACTTTTTGGAAAAACACAGTCATTACTATAAATCATTAAAAATAATCAGTGGAAAGCTTATTGACTATAATATGAGGAAGGAACACTTTTTAGCCAGTATTTGCAGAACAATTTTCCTGAAGTAAAAGCATTTTGTGCTGTAGCCACAGAATGGACTGTCATCTCTTAGTCTCTTTAACGCTGTTTTGCTTTGGTTTGGGGAGACATGAAAAACTATATATCAAAAGATGGAAAAATGAATATTTTAAGGCAGAGACAAACAGTGTGGAATGCTAAATGAAGGTAGAGAAAAAGTCAGTTTAACAGACATGCCATAAGGCACAGCATGAATATGAACTGCAAATTTGCCCCTGAACTTCCTAATGGCCAAAATCAAAGGAGAAAGTATGAGCTACAACATTCTTTCTGACCATATAATAAATAGACCACTGAGTTGTTAGGAGAAGCAAAGAGTTTCCTGGTACTGAGGTCTAATAAAAATTTCTCCTGTAGGTTTTCACAAAGGGGACACTGGATAATGTGGTGGATGTTGTTTTTGGTCACCTAGCTACCATAAAGACAATACTGTTATAACATTCTTTATTGTGTCCCTCAGAGAGGCCAATGGCAGAACATCAACTCACTTCAGTAGCAGTAACTCTGCAAGAGATCAAAGTAAGAAGGTCTGGGCAGATACGATACCCTGACTGGCTAACCTGAGCATTACTTCTTGCAGCTGAATTTTAGGGAATCCCTGCAGACTGATGAAAAATGTACTGAGCTAGGAGGCAGAAGACATACACTCTGTAATGGTTTTGCCTCCGAGTGGAGATGTCACCATGGGTTACATCTACTCTTGCCCCAGGTGGGTACCCCAAAAGCAAACTCCTAGACTCCTATTTGGGTACAAGTGAACTATTATGAAGATAATTTTGTAAAAAAAAACCACAAAACACAAAAAACCCAAAACCCAAACTCTGAACTTTGTATACCAGCTAGTTCTTGGCTGTCCTGGGCTGGGAAGTGAGAGAACAAACAATCAATGTCTTCAGACTCTTTGTAAAAGGCAAAGGCTCTGGGGCCCAAGAACAATTCTCTAAAGTCCCAAAGGCAAACTGTTAACTACCAAGCAAAATCAACCCCCTCCAGTGGGACATCAACAGGGTCTGCACCAACTTCTCTTCTTTGGGCCTTACGACTTCATTTGTAACACAAAGTGGTAGGATTTGATCATCTCTATGTAGCGTCAGTATGTGATTATAAATTCTGCAGATCTAACCTTAGTTTTTAACTCTTCTGGGAATACTGTTTAAATTACAGCATGGCGATGTACCTTAAACAAATTGAAAACGGCTGATAGTCTAGTACAAAAGTAAAGGTGATACCATGAACTAGCCAGACTGCTGTTTGTTAATGTGGAAAGGCATCCCAGGGGCTTTATCTCTCCTGGTGGATCTACAGAAGGAATGAGTGTGATACATGGGAAATTACAGGCTGGGGAAGAGCCAAGACTTGAACAGTGGTTAGAAGATGGAATTTTGTAAATTGGGTTGAAAGCCAATTATGGAATACTGAATAAAAATTACTCGGCCTTTATGGCCGCTGTGGTACCTGTTCAGACCAACGGATGGTAGTGTTTTTTCTCTCTTTCTTGGAAAAGATTTCATCCACCCTTCTCTAACAGCACATAGCAAACCTGCCTGGAGGTTGTACAGGGCTACGAGGGCCCTGTAGCCCTTGACACCCATATTCCACTGTGCGTTCTCCCCATTCTTCTTCCATGCAACTCAGGAGGATGGGAGGTGGTGAGAAAGCTTATTTGCACTTAATACACATTCTTTCAGTTTGAGTCTCTGGGAAAGGCACATTTGTTTATCCTCTAGTCTCCAACTTTAGAAGTAGAAATTTAATTCCTAATCAAACATATAGATTATATGACTATGGACAAGTCACTTTGTTAAGCTTCAGTTTTCTTACGTGTTAACGGGGATATCATAGTATCTATCCCATATGTTTGTTATGAGGAATAACTGAAATATTGGCTATCCACCATATAGAGCAATTCTTGGCCAAAATTACGATGGTCAATATTGTCATCTCAGGTGGGGTGATGTTTTGAGATCTGGGCACAGTGGGAGAACACAAAGACAAACAACCACATTTTTGTTGGTGAATAATTTACAAACTTTTAATAAAAATGTGGTTTTTTTTTGTATTTGTGTTTATTCTTGCAGCTGTCAATACAGAGAACAAACTGAGGGTTGCTGGAGGAGAGGGGGTCGGGGGATTGTCTAAATGGGTGATGGGCATTAAGGAGGGCGCTGCTGAGATGAGCACTGGGTGTTATATGGAAGTGATGAATCACTGGGTTCTACTCCTGAAACCAAAACTACACTGTATGTTAGCTAATTTAAATTTAAATTTAAAAAATTAAAAGAAAAAAAAGAAAAAAGAGAAAAAAAGTTGGTGAATTATTTTATCTGACCTAACTGCTCTAAGATGTCTCTCTATAGATTCCAAGCTTCTTCTTAGTATGTATCTTATATGTCTATCCTTTTTAAAACAGCTGATGAAGATAAAACCACAAAGTGAAATAAATAACTCATATAAAGTACCATGAAAGAATAATGTTAAATATATCAGTTGTTACACTAAACAGAAACAGACTGAATCCCTCTATTAAAACACAGAGATGATCTGCTTAGGTTAAGAAACAAAACTCAGTTATAAGTTATTTACAAGTAACAAACAACTCAAAATGATATTGCAAATTTGAAAATAAAAGAGTAAAGATACCAGGTACATGCAAATAAAAAGAAAGAATGAGTCATACTATTAATATCAAAAAGATAAGTTAAAAGATATAAAACAGGGTAAGAAGAGACATATATTTGTTAAGTGGTGCTGTTTATGAACGTATATCACAATGAAATATCAATGTGTACCAAATCATGGAGATAAATATGCAAAGGAAAATAGTTAAAATATAAGAAAATTATGAAAAATTAAACTTGCAGTGGGAGATATTGTTATCCTATTTCAGGATTGATGAATCTAGTTGTCAAATGTTACCAAGGACACAGAAGACTTGAATCACACTATTACACACACACGGTCTGAATTTAATAGATATGTATATAGTGTTATATCTACGTATTTCAGAATAGCTCTCTATTTATCAGCGATTCTCAAACGTTTTGGTCTCAGGATCCCTTTACATTCTTAAATATTATTGCAGCCCCCAAATAGTTTTTGTGTGTGTGTGTGTATGTGTATGTGTATATATATATATATATATATATATATATATATATGTATATGTATGTATACGTATATATACACATGTATATATATATATATATGTGGGTATATATGGATATATTTTAGAACATATGAGTTATAATGTATCTATATTTACCACATTAGTAATTCAAACTGATAGTTGAAAATATTAACTTATTTTAAACAACAATAAACTCATTACATGTTAAGAATAATATTTTAGGAAAAAAATATTTTTAAAAACAAAAAGTACAGAGTGACAATGTTTTGAATTTCCAATATATTTAATGTCTGGCTTAGTAGAAGAAAAATGCATTCTCATATTTCACTTCTACATTCAATTTGCAATTCAGCTGCAGTATGTGAGGAAAATCCAGCCTCATACAGTTTCAAATGTAGTTAAGACAAGAAGAGTGCTAACAGCCTTTTCAGATAATTATGGATATTCTTCTTTAGTATACACCAAAACTTGGCCAGTGGTGTGTTCGTAAATATTAGGTGCAATGTGAAATCTGAAATTATATCAATGAGTCTTATAGACTCAGTTTACACTGACATCCATTGATTGCTTATGCACTTAGAAGGGATTTTTTACCCATGTATTGTTTTGTAACATCATGCAGTGGTAATGTGTTTATTGAGTTTGCAGATCTTCCTAATGTTGACAAGTCATTTTACATTATTCAAAAACTAGACTCATTAATATCGTCACCAATTTCACCAGAAAAATCTTTAAGTATTAGAAAGGGGTCAAGATCAAACTAGTTTTTCAAACTTCTACTTTTGTTTAAAAGTTGTCTTTTACCTTTAGCAAGAAATATTGTCAATTATTTTCCTTTGTGTGTGTGTGTATTGAGTAAATCCGCTCTCAATTCAATCACACAACTGATTTTCCTTGAGGCAACCATCTTACTTTCATACACAGCAGAAGTACTTTTTGCACATTTTGTATTTCATACTACAGAATATTAAAAAGATGTCCTCAGGGTTAAGTTTTAACATAATTAATTATTTTTGCTGCTTCATCAGGATATTCTTAAGTGAAACAAGCATTTTTTGTTCTATTGCAAGTGTGTTTCAGTGAAGAAAATGACTTCCATAATAGTTCAGTGTTCTTTCTTGATTTGGGTTAAACAACTTTACCCACCCTTTCTTTTGCATATTAGTACAAATGCCAACACAATAAAAATGCAGATAATGTCTTACTTTTATTATGAAAATGGTTTTTACCTGAGGACTCCTTGAAAGGCTGTTAGGAACCCCCAGGGATTAGAAGACCATATTTTGGAAACCGCTGACTCTATATATTATATAGATCATATGCAATATGTGTGTGTATAAATTGCACATATATTACACATATACACATATATATTATACATACTAGTTATATCAGGGATCTTACTTCCCTTTATCATGTTGCTCTGCCATTTCCTAGGGCACTATCATTGCTTGGTCTCAGCTGGGATTCCATAGTTTCCAGCTGGTATCAAGGGGCAATGAAGCACAGAGAAGGCATGCCCATTGTCTTAAGGCTCAAGCCCGGGGAATTTGTAATGTAACTCAGAACTGAAATTCTAGACAATATTGACCTTGTGGGACAGGGGTGGAAAAGGCCACAGAAACATGAGAGTGTGCTAGAGTTACTGTCTCATTGAGAGGAAGATAGAGTGATAAGTTTGAGAAACATTATGTTTGAATCGAGGGTTGAGGACAATCTCTGAAAATAAAAATAGGATGTAATAAAGTTTAAACCATTAGGAAAAATTATCATTCTCTTAATTAGATAGCAATACAGGAGAAAAACAAAACAAAAGTCTGGGAAATAGAATATGTGAAAAGGGATGGCAGTAATATAATAGTGATTGCAATAAATGTAATATATTTAATAGGCTAAACTCAACAATTAAAATATAGAGACTCTTAGTTTTGACTGGAAAAATCTCAAAAAATGTTGCTCAATGTCCAAAAGATAGAATTTAAAACAAAAGGATTTAGAAACTAAAAAAAAGAAGAACAAAAAATAAGAGTGTTAACCAAAAGATGATGGACTGCCAGCCATCTTAAAACGTGATGAACTAGCAAAAACAAATACAAAGATGAAGAAAGAAGTCACATTCTAATAAATAATAAAGTAAGAAGATATAATAGTTATAAGTATTTATATCTATTACTATAACCTTAAAATACATAATGCAACTATTGTGGGGAGAAACAGATGAATCTACTGTTATAGTTACAGTTTTGACACAGTTCTCTTGGAATGAGGTAGGAAAAAAGAGCCAAGATATAAAAGCCTTGAACAATGCAATTAATAAGCACAAGCTATTAGTTACATATAGAACTCTCAGCAACACTGAATACACATTTTTGTGCATTCATAAGAATATTTACAAAATTTGACCATGTACAAGGAAACCTCAATACATCCCAAGGAGTAAATAATGATGAGTAAAATGAGCACAATAACAGTAAGTGTTTAGAATTTTTGAAACACAGTTCTAAATAATTTGAATCCTTAGAGAAACATATCCTATGAAATAGGTCCATTATTATTTCCATTTTACAACATGTAACTTGCCCAATTCCCTCGATTGTGCAACTATTCTTAATCTTTATGTTATACTAATACTCTTATGCAATGAATTTGACAATCTGGATAGAATGATATTTCTGGGAAAAGTTAAAATGCTAAAATTGGTACAAGAAGAAATAGAGAACATGAACACACCAGTAGGTATGAAAGATACATATATGGTAATCAATGTCAAACAGATTACATTCTTCCACTATTAAAATATAATCCTTGGTTAAAAATAAAATTCTAAGGGAAACTGAAAAATATTTAAAACTAAAGAAAATTTAAAAGGCTGTCAAAATTTGTGGGACATAAAGTAATTTTTATAGGGAAATATGTAGCTTTGAAATATTAGAGAAGAAGAAAGTTTGGAAATAAATGTGCTAAGCTTTCAGCTTAAAAATTTGGAAAGAGGGGGCAGAGAAAAAAGAGTGCAGAAGGAAAAAGAAATGTGTATTTGATTGAGAAAGCATTGAGTGATATGAAATAATTGTGGAAGGAGCTGGGGAGTAAAGTCTAAAAGGGAAAGAAGGGAGGATCAGAGAGAAGTCTAATCAGGGCCCACAGAAAGGAGGTGGTCAAGTCTACGGAAGGCTATTGCTTGCTTCCACCTTATTGGGGGGTTGGCCCTTATTGGGAGGATTAAATGAGCTGTGGTATATAAAAAGTGCTTTGGACAGGACCTGGCACATAAAAAACATGTGCTATTCTTATTCTACCTTTAATAACAATAACCAGTCAAAAAAAGGGTTGGGAAAAAAGGCTAATGTTAACATCTCCATTATAACCAAGATTAGAAAATACCTATGAATAAATTTAACAAAAAAAGTACTGATAAGTAAAACCATAGAATTTTACTCAAAAATATAAATTATGATTTAAACCAGTTATCTCGTAGCTTTTCCGTAAAGGACCAAATAGTAAATATTTTGGGTTTTGTGGCATATATGGTCTCCATAGCAACTATTCAACTCTGCCACTGCTCACCTTCAGCTGTAGCACTATGATAGCTATAGAGAAGATATAAATGATGGGCATGGCTAGATTTGGCCAATGGGCTGTAGTTTGCTGACCCCCAACTTTAAAAAACAGAATTACATGCCATATTCTTGGGTGAAACAATTTAACAAGTATAAAAGTCAATTTTTCTAAAATAATTAATAAAAAGAGATATTTTGTAAAAATAATTGCACTGAGATAGCTTTAAAAAAATTAGCACAACTGAGAAAGCCCAGAACCAATTTTTGTCTTTCCCCCTTCCCTGACTTCTCTCTCTCTCTCTCTCCTTACGCATTTAGCAGAAAATGTCAAATATATCTAGGTTTGGGATGAGCAATTTTTCTTTGAAGTTTACTTATTTTGAGAGAGAGAGAGAGAGAGAGAGAGAGAGAGGCAGAGAGAAGGGGAGAGAGAGAATCCCAACCAGGCTCTGAGCTGAAGGCACAGAGCCCAATGCAGAGCTTGATCTCACGAACTGCGAGATTATGACCCGAGCCAAAATCAAGAATCATACACTTAACTGACTGAACCACCCAGGCGCCCCTGGGATGAGAACTTTTAAATCAAGATAGAAAACCTAGAAGCCATAAAAGGAAAGACTGATTTTTTGATTGCATAACAATTAAGAATGTTTGTATAGTAAGAGATACCATAGCAAGTATAAGGTAGAGAGTGAGAATAACTTCTCCGCAATGCATCTGAGAAATAATATTTAAATACACAAAGTTCTTACACTGCTACTAAAAAGACAAAAACACAATAAGAATGGGAAAAAGCAATCAGAAGAAATGCAAATTCAAAGGGTTCATTAATATATGAACATATGTTCTGTTTCAGTGGTAGGAACATCTCCCCTATCGGATGGTAACACAAGGATGTGTATTGCAGCTGTCTTTGTGATAGGGAGAAAAGGACAAACAGAGCAAATGCTTATCAACTGAGAGTGGCTGAGTACACCGTAATACAGCCAGAATATAAATATTACAAGGAAATTAAGAAGAATGAGTTAGAGTTTCTAGTTTAGCTGAGGGATTTCTAAATGTACAGAGAAAATAGAGATATAGAGATGCACGTATGGTCTCTTCTTTTTGTAAACAATGCGCCTCCCCAAATCTTCTGTGCATAAGTGTGTACATTTATATATAAATTGTACAAGCACAAAAGGGTAAAAAACATTGATTACTTGAAGAGATGGGGATGTGGAGGGGGGTGGAAAGAAGCAAGGCACATGCATACACACAGTTTGTAAGGAAAAAAAGTGCTCATAATTTAAAAAATCTCACTTATGTAAAATTTTATTTATATATCCAGAGGTGGCATTAAAAATATTTAACAACCGGTATGGCACAGGTACAGACCAATCAGAACAGATGCTGGCTGGTACATTGTACGGGTGTGTGCTCACTGAATATTGGCCCTGTTATTTCTCTACATACTCGTGCCTTTATTTCTGTGGGGTAGATTCCTAGGAGTTGGATTGCTAGGTCAAAGGGTATGTGTATTTCTAATTTTAAAAGAAATTGCCAGATTGCTGTCCAAAAAGACTGTAGCAATTCACATTTCTTCTAGCGATATGTAAGAGTGCTTTTTCCCCACATCCCAACAGCAGTGGAGAACATATCAATCACTGAGCAGGGAAATATTCTAAGATAGGCAAGTATTCTGTCTCTCAGCTGGAAGCCTCAGCTGTTGAAAAGAGTGAAAGGAGCTTGTGGTTTTAAAGAAGGTCTCTGACATGCTAATCTTAAACTCTGAATACTATGTGCTCAAGGTAGAATGTCTACCAGCTGCTCCTGCCTTCCCTCATGTTAATCCCCACCAACTCCAATTTAGGCTTGTCCCTTCTTCCTAACCTGAGGTGATAATTTTATTGCAGCGGATGTTCCTATCTTTGAGATATGTGGTACCATTTAAAGCTTTTATCACTAAACCCACAGGATTTGGTTCCCTCAGCAAATGGACACCATAATAACTAACTACTATTTTTAATAAACCAAAGTACAAATCAGAAAACTCAAATGACAAGGGCATTGGTGTAGGTAATGCAGACTCATAGTGTCTCATAACACTTTGTGGGAAAAAGATAATTGAATATGGGATATAGAAATTATTCTTTGGTTAGAGTTTTTTTATCCCATGAGGTGGGCAGAATGCTTAAAGGTAGAGAGAAACAGGAAGGAGGTAATTATGGCTAAATTCTCAGCATGGTTGATGGGATGAATAATGATATTATTTATAAAGAACAAAGGTGAAGAAGTGCGTTAAAAAAGAAAGGAAAATTAAATTCAGTTTTGAACACTGAATTTCATTTTCTAACAACATTTGAGAGCCCTCTATATTCTGGGTGCTGAGGATCCAGAGATAAATGACACAGCCTAAGCCCTTAAGACACTCTAAGTCTATCTAGATCTATAAATGGACAATTAAAGTCTGTGGTATATGTTTTAGTTAAAATAATATTCCAAGATAATATAGAAGAAAAAAAAAAAAGAAACCTAGTTCTAACTAAGGGGTCCTGGGAGTCTTGCTGGTAATGGTGATGCCTGAGTTTACACTGGGAATAGTGTGAGTCCAGTGAAACGTAAGGGAAGGGCATTCCAGATGGAAGGAAAACATTTACCAAGGCACAAAGGGAGGGTGAATGGAACAGGTGTAGGAAAATACAAGTGGTTAGGTATAGCCAGAATGTGAGTGAACATAGGGCAATGGCAAGAAACATGTTGAGGAGTAGGATCATGAGGTGAGGATCAGCCTTCTAATCCATGCTGAAGAACTGGGTTTTACCCTGTAGTTGGGCAATGAATCATTGATAAAGGAGGTGAATGATAACCAAATTTGTATTCAAAATTGATCACGGACCTCTGTAGAGAAGGTGGATTTGAGGAGAGATGCTGGGACTGGAGACAGAAGACACTATCAGGAGGGGCTGCAAGCATCTTAGCAAGGTCCTAAGGCCACAGGGACACAGGTTGATGCTCTCCTTTGTACCAGATGTCTGTATGACATTTCTGGTTGTCCCAGACTGCCCACCTTCAATTCTGCCTGTCTCTTCTCATTTCCCATTCATCTTTCTGTCTAGCAAAGCCTATCTTTGTCAGCTATTGGAGTAAGCAATCAATTTGATACTGACTGACGAATAAGTCAATAGGCTTATTTTAGGAGAACCACCTTTAATTCTATATTGGTAGCATTGCAAGTAAGGTTACTTAGTTAAAAGCTGTTAAAAGCTTAGTTAAAAGTTAATTTTTGGCTATGTGACAATCATTTATATTTCACAGCTGGCCACCTGCTCTGCCTGCTTATAAAACCAGCCTTGTGTAGCATACAGCATGGTCAGAGGTCAACAAGAGAGATTTTTTCGCCTCCACCTTTGACAGTGTCTCAGTATCAGTTTCTTTAGTTACAGAAACCAAAAGCAACTCTGGCTAACTTGAGCAAAGGTTAAGATGTTGGGGATGAAGCAGGGTGAATTTCTTGGAAAGATACGTGAGATTTCACAGAAGCAAAGGAAAAAGTGAGCAACCGGGTTGGGGTAGTCAAGTGGCTCCAGGAATACTTGAGTCAGGAAGTCAGGAACTGGTAAGTGTCCCTCTGGGACACTGCCTTAGAGGGGACTTGACTCCAATTTAGATTCCATAAAGAAAGCTCTTGATTGGCTTAGTTTGCTTAATGTACTTATCCCTTGGTGAGGGCAGGGTGAAGGTGAGGGATGCCATGGTTCATTCCCAGGGAAAGTGGAGGCTATCACCAGAAGAACAGGAAAAGGATGCTGGGCAGGCAAATACAACAGATATCCACTATAGTATTGCCTTGCTAACTTACCAACTAGGTGGACTAGGAGATTCTAAACTTTCTTCTTCCTCTAAACTTTGGGCTTTATGAGTCAAATATGGCTAGGTGTCCTCGTATGCCTTTATAAGTTTATAGATACATCTTATCAATTCTTTCCTTAGTCAGTGAGACAGTTTCAGTTTTAGATGCTTGGCTGAATAGGGTCTGAATAGAACTACCAGTGTTTGCATGCTTGATATTTCCAACTGGTTTATAGCAATGGAAAGCCTAGTGTTTAAAAAATAAAGCTATGAAAGAAATTTTCTTAAAGGTTATAGAAAGATACAAGTTTCATAGCTTCCCTGTAGCAGAAGGCTATTCCAGGAAATTAGCTTTGTTTAAAATATGTGGAATCTTTAGTTCTAGGGATTTCTACTTGCCTTTCCATTTCAAGACCAAGAATGTACACTTTTAAGATTATTAAAAATAGTTTTTCCATCTCTGACCAGAGAAAATGTTGACCAAAAAGTCAATTACAGCAGAAGCTGCTTAATTAGTCCATGTGTTAGTGGTGTGGCAACTGCCATAAAGACATTTCCAGAGACCCTCTAAGTGTTCTTCATGGGCTCCAGGCAGCCTGGGTCTCTGGCTTGCAAGGCCCTGGCGGCAGCCTTCACTTGCCTTTTTACAGTAATAACAGATGGTTGGCACAAATTGATGTTTGCCACCATAAGTTTCTTTCTACTCGAGACCATAAGATACTTTTTGGCTGTGTTCTGGCTTCATCGTGGAACTTTTTCTCCTTCATTAAAGATGGGCAAAATCCTAGCGATTTGAGTTCTGGCTTTGATTTGGGAAGTACATTTCGAGGAAGAATGGACTGTGTGCCTTTGATTTCTAACCTTCTTTTTACTTGTGTGTGACTCAAACTGAAATTATAGCCTTCTATTATTTTCCCCTTGAATGGTTTTTGACCTGCTTCTAACAAATAGGGAAAATAAACTAACCAGCATGAGAAAACCAGTGTCAACATTAGAAAAACATGTGTAAGAGCAAATGGAAAACCAACATCCACGACTCATTAAAATTAATGGCAGGGCGTGGCACACAGCTGCCCACTGATGAGAAGAAAGCTATACTCTGAATTGGTGGGGAATTAACTATTGTAAAAGGAGAAGCAGAGTAATAGTGATTTGACCTGGTAACATCAGTGGGGGGATGGCAGGGAAAGAAACAAGTATTTAAGCATTTGCCTCAGAGTCAGTGGTTTTTCTTGATACATAGATATTTTTCACCATGGAAATACTCATTCAGGGATGATTGCAGTGGTTATGACAATAGATGCCAGTAAAATAGGAAAACTAGAGTGTTCTAAGGAAAAGAAGATTTAGATTTGAGACATCTTGAAATGCTCTAAGAGGATCTCATTGTAGACACTTGGACAGGAAATAAGAATTTTATTCATTTATGAATACCGGACACACTTAAATGATTTAAGTCAAAGGTGAAAAAAAAGTGAAACAAGGAAAGGTGAAAGAAAGCTGCTTATCAGACACACCATATGTCACTTCTGCTCATATTCATTGGCCAAACAAGTCATGTGGGCAAACAGGGAAATATGTTCTTTCTACCAGGAGGGCTTGGTGAGCACCTGTGGCACATATTTTAAACAAATATTCAACTGACCATATTACTAACACAATTTTGTTTAGTTATTATAGATTTTCAGTTTATGTCTTTATTTTTAATTTTTTTACAGTTTTATTGAGATACAACTGAAACACAACATTGTGTAAATTTAAGGTGTACAATGTGATGATTTCATAATATGTATATATTGTGAAATGTTTATTACAATAAAATTAGTTAACACATCCTTTCCCTCAAACAATGACTATTTTGTTGTTATGGTGAGAAAATTAAAGCTCTATTCTCATAGCAACTTTTGAGTATACAATCCAATATTATTAACTATCGTTCTCATGCTATACCATAGGTCTCCAAAACTTATTCATTCTATAACTAAAAGTTTTTACTCTTTGACAAATATTTCCCTAATTCTTCTACTCCTTAGCCCCTGGCAACCACCATTCTACCTTGTTTCTATGAGTTCACTGAACTCCATATATAAGTGAGATTATGCAGTATTTGTCTTTCTGACTTATTCCAATTAAATAAATGAAAGTCCATCCACATTGTCTCATGGCAGGATTTCCTACTTTTTAATGGCTGAGTAATATTTCACTCTGTGTATGTATGTTTGTGCATGCTTCTTTATTCATTCATCCATTGATGGATACTTAGGTCTTGGCTATTGCACATAATGCTTCTATGAACATGATAGTGTAGATATCTCTCTCAGATCTTACTTTCATTTCCTTTGGATATAGTTAAAAGTGTGATTACTGGAATATATGGTAGTTCTCTTTCTAATTTTTGGAGGAAACTCCATACTGTTTTTCAATTTTCATTCTCAACAACAGTGTACTGGAGTTTTTTCTCTATATCCTTACCAGCATTTATCATCTATTGTCTATTTGATAAAAGGTATCCTAGCAGGTGTGAGGTGATATCTCATCATAGTTTTGATCTGCCTTAGCTCGATGATTAGTAACGTTGAATGCCTTTTCATGTACTCGTTGGCCATTTGTATGTCTTCTTTGAAGAACTATCCATTCAATTTCTCTTCCCTTTTTTTTTTAATTAAAAAAAATGTTTATTTATTTTTGAGGAAGAGAGGGTGCGAGCAGGAGAGGGGCAGGGGGAGCTGGAGAGGGGCAGAGAGATGGAGACAGAATCTGAAGCAGGCTCCAGGCTCTGAGCTGTCAGCACAGAGCCCAACACCAGGCTCCAACTCCCAAACAGTGTGATCATGACCCGAGGCTAAGTCAGATGCTTAAGTGACTGAGCCACCCAGGCACTCCCTCTTCCCAGTTTCTAATCTGATTATTTTTTTGCTATTGACTTGTAGTAGTTCCTTATACATTTTGAATGCTAACCTCTTATCAGATACGTGGTTTGAAACTATTTTCTCCCATTCTATAGGTTGCCATTCATTTTGTCAATTGTTTCTTTTGCTATACAGAATTTTTTAAATTTGAGGTAGTCTTACTTGTTGAGTTTTGCTGTTGTTGCTTGTGCTTTTTGGTGTCACATCCAAAACAAACAAACGAACAAACTATCGGCAAGAGCAATGTCAAGTTTTCCCTAATGTTTTATTAGAGAAGTTTTACATGTTTCTTAATCTATTTTAATTTTTTGTGACTGATGTAACATAGAGGTCCAATTTCATTCTTTTGCATATGAATATCTAGTTTTTACAATACCATTTATTGAAGAGACAGTCCTTTCCCCATTGAGTATTCGTGGCTTCCTTGTTAAATATTAGTTGACCATATATGTGTGGCTTTATTCCTGGGCTCTCCATTTTGTTCCATTGGTCTGTGTGTCTGTTTTTGTGTCAGTACCAACCACACTGTTTGGTTACTATAACTTTAAACATACTTTGAAATCAGAAAATGTAATGCCTCAAGCTTTGTTCTCCTTTCTCAAGATTGCTTTGGTTATTTGGGGGTCTTTTGTCGTTCCTTACAAATTTTAGGATGGTTTTTGCTATTTTTGCCATTGGAATTTTGATAGGAATTGCACTGAATCTATACATGGCTTTGAGTAATATGGACATTTTAACAATATTAACTTCTTATCCATGAACACAGGATATTTTTCCATTTATTTGTGTCTTCTTCAATTTCCTTCATCAATGTCATATAGTTTCCAGAGGGTAAAGGGTTTATACTTTCTTGGTCAAATTTCTTCCTAAATATTTTATTATTTTTGATGTTATTACAAATTGGATTGTTTTCTTTCTTACTTGACACATCCCCAAAGGCAAGGGAATTAAAAGCAAAAATGAACTACTGGGACCTTATGAAGATAAAAAGCTTCTGCACAGCAAAGGAAACAACCAACAAAACTAAAAGGCAACCAATGGAATGGGAAAAGATATTTGCAAATGACATATCAGACAAAGAGCTTGTATCCAAAATCTATAAAGAGCTCACCAAACTCCACACTCAAAAAACAAATAACCCAGTGAAGAAATGGGCAGAAAACATGAATAGACACTTCTCTAAAGAAGACATCCGGATGGCCAACAGTCACCTGAAAAGATGCTCAATGTCACTCCTCATCAGGGAAATACAAATCAAAACCACACTCAGATATCACCTCATGCCAGTCAGTGTGGCCAAAATGAACAAATCAGGAGACTATAGATGCTGGAGAGGATGTGGAGAAACGGGAACCCTCTTGCACTGTTGGTGGGAATGCAAATTGGTGCAGCCACTCTGGAAAACAGTGTGGAGGTTCCTCAAAAAATTAAAAATAGACCTACCCTATGACCCAGCAATAGCACTGCTAGGAATTTATCCAAGGGATACAGGAGTACTGATGCATAGGGGCACTTGTACCCCAATGTTTATAGCAGCACTCTCAACAATAGCCAAATTATGGAAAGAGCCTAAATGTCCCTCAACTGATGAATGGATACAGAAATTGTGGTTTATATACACAATGGAGTACTACGTGGCAATGAGAAAGAATTAAATATGGCCCTTTGTAGCAACAGGGATGGAACTGGAGAGTGTTATGCTACGTGAAATAAGCCATACAGAGAAAGACAGATACCATATGTTTTCACTCTTATGTGGATCCTGAGAAACTTAACAGAAACCCATGGGGGAGGGGAAGAAAAAAAAAAAAAAGGAGGTTAGAGTGGGAGAGAGCCAAAGCATAAGAGACTCTTAAAAACTGAGAACAAACTCAGAATTGATGGGGGGTGGGTGATGGGTATTGAGGAGGGCACCTTTTGGGATGAGCACTGGGTGTTGTATGGAAACCAATTTGACAATAAACTTCATATATTGAAAAAAAAGCAAAGTAAAAAAAATAAAAAAATAAAATAAAATAAATTGCATTGTTTTCTTAATATCTTTTTCAAATACTTCATTGTTAGTGTATTAAAAATGCAATTGATTTTTCTAAGTTGATTTTGTATCCTAAATTTTTACAGAATTTTATCATTAGTTCTTACAGGTTTTTGTTTGTTTGTCTGTTTGTTTGTTTTTGATGGAGTCCTCAGGATTTTATATATACAAGATCATGTCGTGAACAAACAGAGCCAATTTTACTTCTTCCTTTCTGACTTGAATGTCTTTATTTTTTTATTTTTCTTTCCTAACTGCTCTTGGTAGGCCTTACAGTACTATGTTGAACAGGAATGATGAGAATAAGCACCCTTGTCTTGTTCCTGATCTAAAAGGGAAAGCTTTCAAACTTTCATCATTGAGTATGATGCTAGCTGTGGGCCTGTCATATATGGCCTTTATTATGTTGAGTTACGTTCCATCCATACCCAATTTGTTGAGAGTTTTTATCACGGAAGTTTTTGAATTTTGTCAAATGACTTTACTACATCTATTAAGAATACCATGTCATATTTTTCTTCCATTCTGTTAATGTACTGTATCACATTTATTGATTTGCACATACTGAATCATTCTTGAATCCCAAGGATAAAGCCCACTTGATCACAGTCTATGGCCCTTTTAATGTTCTGTTGAATTCAGTTTGTTATTATTTTGTTGAGAATTTTTGCATCTATTTTTGACAGAGATACTGTCCTGCAGTTTTCTTTTCTGGTAGAATCCTTATCTGGTTTTGGTATCTGGGTAATTCTGGGTTGTAAAGTAAGGTGCAGAGTCTTCCCTCCTTTTCAATTTTTGGGAAGAATTTGAAAAGAATTGGCATTGACTTTTTTTTTTTTTTTTTTCAGTGTTTTGTAGAATTCACCTGTGAAGCCATCTGGTGCTGGGCCTTTCTTTTTTGGGGGATTTTTGATTACTGTTTTGATCTCTAACTCATTATTGGTCTGTTCAGAATTTCTTTTTCTTTGTGATTCAGCCTAGGTAAGTTATATGTTTCTAGGAATTTCTCTTCCCATGTCAAAGTGTTGATCTTCGTTGGGGGACAAATGAAGTCTCCTACTTTACATCTTGGTTATGTCTAGCAAATTTGTCACTTCAAGTTTTCAAATTTATTAAAATAAAGATTTTCACACTATTCTCTTATTTTATCTTAAATTTTGACTGTATATCTACTATGTTCCCCCTACTATTTTATTTGTGTCTTCTGTTTTTCCTATGATTAATTTTTCCAGGATTTTACCTACTGGCTTTTCAAACTAAAGGGTTTTGTGGTTCCCCCACCCCCCGCCCACCTTAATACTTCTGATTTCTATTGTACACATTAAGTTGCCCTTTTCTTTATTGTTTTAGCTTAGTCTACTTAGACTTTTTCTAATTCCTTAAGTCAATATGTAACTATTCAATTTTCACTTTCCCCTATGTAAGCATTTAGCATTATATTTCCCTTATTTGCTGTCTCTCACAAATTTCTGGATGTAATAGTTTTACTATTACTCAGTTCTAAATCTTTTATAATTTTCATTTGACTTCTTTTATCTTTGGGTGTGAAAACATGTTTTTAAAATTTCTGAACAGATGGTCACTTTTGTTGTTTTCTAACTTGATTTAACTTCTAAATTAAATTTATTTCATTTGATTATTATATTATTACACTTAATTTTAATATGTGTGTACTCTTGCTTTACGGTCTGATACAAGGTCAATTTTGGTAAGGAGAGTGGACATTCTATAATTGCTAAATTTGGTATTTTAAATCCATCTTTATTCAACATTGTTAATTGTGTTCTTTACATATTCTATACTTTTAATTATTTTTTGTCTGTAAATCTATCATTTCCAATAGAAATATATTCAAATCACTCACTGTGAATCTGGACTTGTGGTTTTCTCTTCACAATTTTCATTTTTAAGGGTGCCTGGGTGGCTCAGTTGGTTAAGTGTCCAACTCTTGATTTCAGCTTAGGTCATGATCTCCTGGTCGTGAGATCAAGCCTCGCACGGGGCTTTGAACTTTGGATTCTCTCTCTCTCCCTCTCTCTCTCTGCTCCTTCCTCTCTCTCTCCCTCTCAAAATAAATAAATAAACAATAAAACAAATAATTGTTACTTTAAAAAACGTACTTTGCATCTGTGCTATAACTTGCATATAAACTTAGGATTGTTGTAGTTCCTTTGCAAACTGTACTTTTTGTCATTAGGTAGTGACTCTCTTTCCTCTGATAATGTTCTTTGACTTAAAATAAATTTTGTCTAATATTAATATAGCTTCTCCAGTGTTATTTTACTTAACACTCTGTGGGACGTATTTTTCATCATTTACAATTTTTTGTGTGTTATGAAATGTTTTACGGCTTTTTTTGGAGCTGGATTTTGTTTTCGTATTCAAGCTGAAGATTTCTATCTTTCAGTTTAATTGATTTAGTCCACTTACATTTCTTGTAACTGTTGACACATTTGATTTTTTTCAACTAGTTAACTTTGTATTATTTTATTTGTTTGTTTATTGGAGGTAGAGTAAATTAGAATCCAAATCTGTGTGATGGTAAATTGATGATTATGAGAAATCACCTGGGCTAAAATATACTGTCTTACTTTTCATCTTCTTTGTCAATATGCAGATTTTCCTTCCAACCTATCCTTTTTTATCTATTTATTTATTTATTTATTTATTATTTAAATTTACATCCAAATTAGCATACAGTGCAACAATGATTTCAGGAGTAGATTCCTTAATGCCCCTTACCCATTTAGTCCATCCCCCCCCCCCCACAACCCCTCCAGTAACCCTCTGTTTGTTCTCCATATTTAAGAGTCTCTCATGTTTTGACCCCTTTGCCTGTTTTTATATTATTTTTGCTTCCCTTCTGTTTTGTGTCTTAAAGTCCTCATATGAGTGAAGTCATATGATATTTGTCTTTCTCTGACTAATTTCGCTTAGCATAATGCCCTCTAGTTCCATCCACATAGTTGCAAATGGCAAGATTTCATTCTTTTTGCCGAGTAATACTCCATTGTATGTATGTGTATATATATATATATATATATATATATATATGCATATATATCACATCTTCTTTATCCATTCATCCATTGATAGACGTTAGGCTCTTTCCATACTTTGGCTATTGTCAATAGTGCTGCTATAACCGCTATCAGGTGCATCTGCCCCTTCGAAACCGCATACCTGTATCCCTTGGATAAATACCTAGTAGTGCAACTGCTGGGTCGTAGGGTAGTTCTATTTTCAATTTTTTGAGGAACCTCCATACTGTTTTCCAGAGTGGCTGCACCAGTTTGCATTCCCACCAGCAGTGCAAAAGAGATCCTCTTTCTCCGCATCCTCACCAACATCTGTTGTTGCCTGAGTTGTTAATGTTAGCCATTCTGACAGGTGTGAGGTGATATCTCATTGTGGTTTTGATTTGTATTTCCCTGATGATGAATGATGTGGAGCATTTTTTCATGTGTTGGTTGGCCAGCTGGATGTCTTCTCTGGAGAAGTGTCTATTCATGTCTTTGGAGAGGTGTCTATTCATGTCATTTCTTCACTGGATTATTTGTTTTTTGTGTGTTGAGTTTGATAAGTTCTTTATAGATTTTGGATACTAACCCTTTATCTGATATGTCATTTGCAAATATCTTCTCCCATTCTGTCGGTTGCCAAGCCCCACCCAACTGGACCAACCTATCCTTTCGTTAAGCATCTGCCTTTTAAGGAATATAAGCATTATGTATGTTATTTAGTTCTTGTTTTCTCATTTTGGCCCAATGTCTTCTTTGCTGTCCCTGTTTGGCTGCTAAAATCCAAATCCCTATGTGTTTGGCAAATGCTTCCAAGGTCATAAAGGTCTATTCTAATTTTCAGCTTTCTCTTTGTTTTTTGGTCCCTGGACATTTTCTTATTTAAAGTTCAGCTATAAACTTAAAATGACCTGTGACAGATTTTACTCACCACTTTTCCGGGTATTTTGAGGTAAAAAGTGTTTTTTTTAGGATACCTTATCTGCTCATACATTGCTGGAAATGGAATTGCTACCAGTTTTTGTTTTTGTTTTTGTTTTTTTTAATTGGAAGGGTATCAGTGCTTCTCATCTTTATGCTACCTTTTCCCTGGCTACCTCTTCCCTGTAAGAGTTTACATCCTTTAAACTCTTCTACTCTAGCCACAGCTGCAGGATCTTTGAGAAAACAGATTTGGTGCATCCTGCCAATCTTTCCTATGCATTTAACCAAACAAGAGTTTGTATATGTACTTGTTCAATTATGAAAAGATCTTTACATATTCCTAATGTGGGTAGGAATTTACATTTTAGCACCACCACTTAAGCTGTGATACAAATTTTATTTTTCCCAATGAGTAATGTTGGAATGTTACCAAAGTCTGAACTGCAAAATTTTAAAAACAAAGATATTTTTATAAACTAAGTCATGTATGCTTTTCTTTTTCAGTTTGCCAAAGCTTAAATTTGATTAGAAATCTGGAGGATCTGTGGTTCCTGTTGCATTCAAGCTGCAAATTTGATGACTGGTAACAACTAGTCTAGTTTGTATGCGTAGTGGGATAAGTTATTTTTGTTGCAATTTGCAAATTTAGCAATGATTTCTCAAGGCCCAACTTTACATGAGACTTGAAGATGCAATCTGAATGACATGAACACCAAGTACCGCATATTGACGAGGAAGTCTAGAATCAAATGAACGTGCTAACTTGATCGGTAAGTGGCTAAATGTAGACTGAAGATCTACAACTACAAAATTGTCTAGCTTCCTTTGTGACCTTACAATATCAAGTTTGACCTTTAACAGTTACATCATAGTATAAGCTTTATAAACAACCAAGTATTAGCAGGTACAGCAACATTTAGAAGACCAAACACAGATTTTGACCACTGAATAGTAACAATATCTATGATTTTAGTTATCAATTATTGAGTGGATGCTTTGTGCCAATAACTCAGCATATGGTATTGCTTATCCTTTCTGTAACTCTGCAGATAAGGAAAGAGGCTTAGGAAAGGTTAGTAATATGCATCCTTTCCTGCAGAACTTCTTTTGCTAAAATTAAATGGCCAAATTTTGGGGAGATAAAAGCATATGACAGAGTCTAATCAGGATATTGTTAATGTACTTTCTAACTCTACAGAGTTGAATGGATAACTATAAACTTTGAAAGAAGCTGATTGGCTAAGGGATGATGAAATAACTTTGGAAGTTTATATAACTACATAGCTGTTACCATACACAGTGTTACCATGGCCACGGTTAGACGTTCACTCAAGTTCATCTACTATTTCCCTCTAAAACTCATAATATGATTGGAATCTCACTATGTGCCAAACTAGTACTAAAAAATTAGAATTTAAAAATTTTATGACTGCTGCATAACATAGTGTTAGGATTATCTTAGTAGATTAAAATATGCATAAGTACATTTCTTCCTTAGTCAGTGTTTGTTTAGATACGTATTTACAACAAGCTCCACAGATGATTTTTATGCAGGTGGTCAGATGGCTGACACAGGTCATCTAGCATATATTACTTCATGGTTTTAGACAAGATCTCTTTATTGTAAACGTTAGGTGTAGAAAGAAAATAAAATTTCACTTGGCTCTAATATGAAGTGACATTTCCTTGTCTAATCTGAAGAAGCCAAGCCTATGAAAATTGATATTAATTTCTAATCAATTAATGGTCCTGATTTCCCCTGCCATTTTCAAACATACAATACAGAAACTTATAAGCAAGTTCAGGTTCTATTTAAGGTTTAAGAAAAATATTATATATGGTTTGTCAGTTATATAAGGTGTGATCACAATATAATAAGAAAGATTCCATATTGAAAAAAAAGAAAATAAAATAATTTTCTTTATAGTTGTATCCCACACATATGACACATATCTTTTTATTCATGTCTTTTAGAAGTTATTTTGTGAAAGGTGACCTCAATGGCTGCCCTGAGAAGAGGGACCAAGGGATTCCCAGGTGGTCGATGTTAAAGATTACTTCATTTCTAGGATATTCACAGAAAGACAGGGCCAATTCAGTGCCAATATTTCATATTGTTCCATATCTCTGTTGGCTGTGCTTTGCTTGAAGACGGTCATATTAAGTACTGATACACTGACAGATCCTTTGAATACATATTTCATTCTTGCCACATGAGGCACTTTCATTCTTTCAATATCATGCAAGCCTGATGGCATCACTGCTAAGTGGTACTGTTGCTTTCCATTCAAGTCTGAATTAGGAAACTGTTCTGTCATAACAGCGATGCTCTTAGCATTGACACATTGTATTCCTTGGCACAACTGGCCATTTGATTAACACTTTTTCTGTAATTAATGCCTAAAATACCACAGGTGAAAACCTGTCTCCTTTATCATGGTAATCCTTGAGTGGACCATTCTTTGCTTTTTGAGCAAAAATGTATCTGCACTACTGAAGGTGAGAATTGCAAATACCATGTTAGCAGTGGGAATCATTACACACAGGTTCCATCTTGTACATATATATCTATTGGGCACTGTTCTGAAATTTCTGTATAAAATTCCTCTAGATTACATTCATTTTTCTTCTTTCTACAAATGTATTCAGCAGGGAGAGAACTGCACCCCTTACAGTAAAGTCCCAAAGTACAATTTATTTTTATTTTATTTATTTATTTTTAAATGTTTATTTATTTTTGAGAGGGAGAGAGACAGAGCATGAGCAGGGGAGGGGCAGAGAGAGAGGGAGACACGGAATCTGAAGCAGGCTCTAGGCTCCGAGCTGTCAGCACAGAGCCCGACCTGGGACTCGAACTCACGAACTGCGAGATCATGACCTGAGCTAAAGTCGGATGCTTAACCGAATGAGCCACCCAGGTGCCCAGGACAATTTACATCATGCTTTCTTTTAAAATCTAACTGACAGTATGCGTTCTCTTCATTTTTCTTTTGCTGAGCCATCCCTTCCCTTTTTTTCCCACCAATTTGTTATCACCTGGCTCTTGTATAGCACTAACCATGGACATGTCATTGAAACATTCCAAACCACTGGATACCCAATCAAAATCATCATCAGAACAATCAGACGAGTCTGATCTACCTTTAATACACTTCTGTAGACGACATGTATGGTATCGCTTATTATGCATCATACCAATGAAATGACCTATTTCATGAGCAATCAAAACAGCCTCTATGACCATGTTCAGTACCCACCGAGAAGTTGCAGTTGTTAAAAAAGATTTCACCCTCAGAGTCCATATTGGCTAATGCCAAAGAATGCTCATAAACGTGATATGCAAAAAAATGTGCCAGGTCATAACGAGGCTTAGGAAACTAGTGTTTTATTTGCCGGTCTTGGAATGCTATGAAAATTAATTCTTTTGTGTCCACATTTATTGGATTTGATTCTGTCTGTATTTCCACAGCAGCCAACAGGGTTAACAGCTTTGAGAGGCTCATGTAATATATCCAAAAAGTTAGTAATAATCAATGTTTCTCTCACACTCAGATGTACTGTATTTGTACTTTACTGTATTTGTACTTTACTGTCTATTCCTACCCCCAGTCCTAAATACTTTTTATAATATGTGTCTTCTTAAAATTAGGAGTGTGTCCTTAATTTCTTCACAGAACTTTCAAGTCTGGCCGTCTATATCCTTATCAGTTAAACCACTAGCATCATTATAAGTTGGGCCCCTTCTTAGGTCAAAGGCAGAATGGTAGGGATCTTAGAATCTGCCCCTGAGAACCTCGAAGTTTGAGGATCCCTTCAAGATACAATTACTTGCCAGGAGCAAGTTGCTGACTTTTGAGGCTATCCTTGTCTGGTTCAAGGAAGGTGCTCCATGGTGGGTGAGGTGGAGGTAAGCAGCTGGGGAGAGGTAGCCATGCAGGGTCTGCCCCAAAATAGGGGTGGTAGTCAGAGGGGCATTCCTCTGGGCAGAGCCTGGGAGGTGCTTCAGCAGAAGAGTTGGGAAGGTGCCAGATTTCAGTTGCCACTGACTCTCTATAGTTACAGCTGAGGAGAAAGGCCAGAGCCTGTCTCTCATGATGCTCTCGTTCTGCAGGAGGAGGGAGAGATGAACTAAAGTTACTCTTTTTATTACAGCCAAGAAGAATCATGAGGTGCTGGAAGCATTCATGTGGAGGGTATTTAACACAGTAAGGAAAGGGCTGGATGGTAATTAGGGAGGCAGTCCTGAGGAGATAATGCTGGAGCTGAGCTCTAAGAATAGAGAGCTCCAGGGGCTAAAACGGAAGATCTCCAGCAAGGGCCTGAAGCCTAAAGGAAGAGGGCACATTAGAGACACTGAAATCGGCTAGAGAGCAGAAAACACCTTCATGCTAATCAGTAAGGAGTTGGTCTACTTGATACACACACATAATTGTTTTATTATTTTCAGAAGATTGGAATAGCTCCTTTGCTGTCTTTATTCTTGTTACTTCGATTTTTTAAAATCATAATTGAAAATATTTCTTAGCTTCTTTGGATCACATACGATTGGAACCTAAAGAGTCACTTCGATTTGGGTATAAAATGTGAGTCTAAAACAATGTGTTTATGAACCCAGACAAAATATGAGGGAAAAACGTCTTATTCAGGATTCAGAACTGTCAAGCTCCTGATCATCATTTATGTGGATACAATTGGGTTTCCGTAGATGCAGTCTTTTAAAAACAATTATTCCCATATTAGAGAGAACTTTCGGAAATAAATTTTGTGTGTATTTCTTAATGTAACCAATGTTACAAGTCGAGCTAATTGAAAGGAATGGCAACATAAATTATGGGAAGGCAAAGGGCCTTCTTTCTGAATGTGCACATAGGAGATGCCACCTTCCTTTCTACTACTTTCCTCACTAACTTATCAGAATTAAAGTCCTATACGTGCTGGCTATTTGTAGCCTCATAATAACCCTCCAAAGGAAACTCAGCTGGTGTCAGGTAATCATTTGTCATTCGAATCTAATATTTTCTCTCCATCTTGCCAAATCATTTTGATGTGTCCTACTTGGTGAAAGGGGAATTGCAAATACCTTTGCCATCCATCACTGCTGCAAATCACTGAAGCGGAATCCCTCTGCTTGTGTTTATCTAGCAACCAAAGTTGTGTTGCTAGTATGAAGGTGGCCCTACATGAACCCATCAATCATCGGGCAGCACCTTACAGCCTCACCATTAGGACTGAGATCCAGTAAACATCTTAAACTCTCCCCTGGTTCTGTGATAGTTCATGTAAAGAAAAACAGAGAAGACACCCTCCCCCGGCCCATAACTCTATGTAAACCAGACCCATCCCCTACTCTGCTCACCTAGCAAGGGCAATAGGTGTAAAAATATTTTGAAAAATTTTTAAAAATATGCTATCTTCTTTACCAGTATTATTTCAGGATCATCTATAAAATAACAAATATTAGGTATCCTCTAGATAAATTGCACTATGTAGATTGTTATCCTGATCTAGGATTAAATAATTGTAATTTTAATCTATATCCTATTTCTTCTTGTATGACAGAACTTGTGCCTATCATTTAACTACATTACATGCCTGCTCCAAATGACATTTAAGTCATGTTATCATCTTCCTTAAAACCATTCAGGGGTTCTCATAACTTACAGGATGCAGGGTAAAGTCTGAATTTATTAGCATGGCATCAAGGCTCTTTATCTTACTTCTTTATGAGTATTGCCTCTACGTTCTTTTCAGGACACTCCTCTCTACATGTTGCCTTTTCCACCCTTGGAAGCCTTCATACTTAACCTATTTATCACCTGTTTGTGGTGGTATACACCAAATATTTGTCATCTGTCACGAACTGCCTCGCATTTTGGTGTTTTTAAGAAATGTGTGCATGACATGCTTGTGGAGAAGCACCAAGCATGCCAGCGATTTTTGGCATTCTTCACAGTACCTCGCATACTCTAGGTGTGTGTTAAGTAACTAGTGACAACAAGGGTCCGCAGTGTGGTCAGTCATTTTGTATACACTATAGGAATGCTGAATAGTAGCAGGTCAACATCAGCTGACATTTCTTTTCCTTCTTTCCCTATTATTTGAGTGTTACACATCAGTTATATTAGTATGCACCTAGTTATTTGGAAAACAATGCTTTTCCCTTCAAGTATTAATAGAATATTAATGCGTACATTTAAAATAACAAATGTCTTTAGTGTGGTACACATCTTGGTGACATTGGTCACTAGATGGCACACCACAAACTCTTGTTGGGCAGTTCCACAAACTAACCTATTATTTGAAAGAGGATTGCAAAGATTCAGAGCAAACTGGATTGGGAAAAATTATATTAGAAGTGATATTCAGTAAGTTTGTTTCAAAGTAAAAATTAGATTTAGAATGCATAAACTTATACGACACATGGAAGCTATAAGGAATCATTCCTTTAATAGATAATTATTATTTTTTTTTTTTTAAAGAAACTAGGTACTAGACACTGAGTCAGGCCCTGAGGGAGACAGCATGATGATAAAACCTGGGCCTGGTTGGGGTTTAGCAGAGGAGCTAAGAGCATGAGCCTTCACTCTACCTTCCAAATGGTACTTAAAGAATAAACCTAGCAAACCAATAGGAGATTGTCTAACTCCCATGGAAGAAAGTAGAAGACTGGATGAACAAAAAGTTCAAGCGACCTGCAGTGTATTTAAATGTCAGTGAAAAGAGTTTTCTACACTCATGTGCCCAGAGTCAGCATGCAATTTCACTGAAGATTTATGCTGATTTTAGACTGCAAGTACACAGGACTCCACAGTTCTCTGGGCAGAACTGAAATCACACATGCCTGGTGTAATCTGTACACAAGATGTAAACAACTCACAGAACAGTAAATCCGAAGTCACATGTCCATATGCACGTGTTGATATTTGCTGTGGCTTATGAGGTACGGTGTGACTTGGACATCTGTCCAGAAGGAAACATGTCACTCCTCTACTCAATGCTACATTCGTGGAGGCAAATGATCCCTATGTCTTCCATCACACGGTGACCTCACCCCAGCGCCACTCTGCACCCAGCCCTCTGTTCGTGTACAAATGCCAGGTTTTCATGTCTCTCAGGGCCCCAGTCTCCTTCCATGAATGATTCTTGATGTTCCCTTGTGGTTCTTAGGTTAAAATGCCCACTGTCCATTGCTTTTATCTTCAAAAGCTACTTACTCCTAATTTACTACCCATCTCATTCTGTTTTCCCTCTTTGCCACCTCCCCAGAGTATCTGATTTCCAGTTATCCCTAATAGTATGGTAATTGCTATAACCCATTCTTAAAGAAATTCAACAAGTTGTTAAATTTTTCCATCATAGAAATGTGGAAATTTTTATAGAAATGTGGAAATTCAAGCAGAAAAAAATTTTAATGGTCATTCTTTCATCCCATATTAGTATATTCCCTGCCAGTCGTTTTTATAAACACATTTTTTCAATCATGATACATCTTTACATGTTTTTGTTATATTTAACACAAAATATATATTTTTGGCACTTTTATGAACTCCTGATCAAAGCATGCCTACATTGTGCAGTTGATGAATGCTATGTTACAGAAATATAGCTCTGCGTTCAAGACACTGTTTTGTCTTCCTGACACACAGTAAGATTATATTTACAGCTTCCGTTTACAGCTGAGTGTGGCCTATGTGACTGAGTCAGAGCTGACGAGAAGCAGGCAAAATGATGCAAGCCTCTGCTAGCATTCATTCATGACAGAGAGGGTCTGGAGTTCTGAGTCACTGCTTAGAGAAAAGCTGACACGGGGAGCCTCTTAACCACACTGGACTGTGCCATTTGTTGTATTAAGCCATTGAAATGTGAAAGTTATCTATTAATATGGCATAACTTGGCCTATCCTTACACATATGACTATTTGGGGTAATTGTTTTAATTTTTTTTTTTTTTTGCTACTATAAATCACAATATGATGATTATCTTTTGCGTTGGATTTTTTCTCTTCTATTTCTGAGTATTCCCTTTAGATAGATTTCTAGAGGTAAAATTTTTGACATAGGATATAAACTTTAACACTTATTTGTAGCCTATTTATATCATACTTGTCTCACATATTTCCATATTATATTTAAGTAATAACTAACTATGACCGGGTCTCTTACTCCTAGGAGATTGCAAGTTCCTCAAAGGCAGAGTCACTCTTTCATCAACTTTTGTAATGTCTAGTCCCTAGCACAGGTCTTTCACATAGTAGCATGAGGGAAGCACCTGCAATACATGAAGGAGTGGATATGGATTGTTACATGATAGCTGTGCTGTAGTCATTCTTACGATCTGGGCATTGGTAAGGGAGAAATTCTATCTCTAGAAGCTTACTACAGCACTTTTTTTTTCTCTTCCAAAAGCAGCTTAAGGCTAATGCTTTGACTAGTAGACATTCAGGGCTTGGGTGAGAGCATATTGGAAATTACAAATGAGACAGTTCATTCTTCCCACTGTTACCATTGCTCTGACTTGAGCTTTGGCTGTATCGTTTTTTATGTTCAGTAAAGCTAAAGACTGTATCTATATGATGTAATATTAAAAGGAATGTGTTTTAGATTATTTGAGTACTTAGATTATTCAAATAATTGGGTGGATTATATGGTCAATCAAGATCAACTGTTTAATATTTGTTCATGATATCCTAAAAAGAAGAGTCTTACCAATGGCTATATTAATGAGTGGTCAAATTTCATTTGAATGAAAGAGTGATCCATTGTATAGCCAGGGAGGGGGACAAAAACATAAGAGACTCTTAAATATGGAGAACAAACAGTGGGTTGCTGGAGGGGTTGTGGGAGGGGGGATGGGTTAAATGGCGAAGGGGCATTAAGGAATTTACTCCTGAAATCATTGTTGCGCTATATGCTAACTTACTTGGATGTAAATTAAAAAAATAAACTAAAAGAATTAAAAAAAAATAATAAAGAGGTCTTTAAAGCTAAAAAAATAAACAAATAAAGTATATGCTACTGCACAGATCTAAACATACCAGAGGTCAATTCATACTTCTTATGTTCCTTAGGCATATAGTAATATATGTGGCAAACATTAGCCAGTCATATTTTTTTTAAGTTTATTTACATATTTTGAGAGAGAGAAAGCATGCATGCATGCGAGCAAGGGAGGGGCAGAGATAGAGGAAGAAAGAGAGAATCCCGAGCAGGCTCTGCAATGTCAGTGTGGAGCCAGACATGGGGCTTGAACTCAGGAACCATTAGATCCTGACCTGAGCTGAAATCAAGAGCTGGAGGATTAACCGACTGAGCCGCCCAAGGCGCTTACATCAATCCCATTTTTATGTACCCATATAGAGATTAACCTTGTTCATGAGGAGAGACACATCTTCTACACAGATGGAAGGGAAGGAAGAAGGGAGAGGAATAGACAAAGATACATTTCTAAGTGTCTTTGTGAGGGGCCAGGAGGCAGAGTGCCAACCTGGTGTCTTCTATGCTTTCTGTGTGGCAGGAGACAAGATCATTGCTGAAAGTTAGAGAAGCAGTAGCCATCCCACTTGCTGTCCTGTGAGCCTCCCCCTGCCCCCCACCTTTGGGACTCCCTCTTTTTGCTCTTGTACCTTCCATGCCTCTATCCCTACCAGTTTCTTCTGTTTAGCCTGTAAAGAAGCTCAAGACTCTTTTGCTCCTCCAAAAGTTCCCTTGATTCTCATCCTCTCATTTCTTCTTTCTCAAAACCCTCTCCTTCATGGCTTCTGGAACACCGTATTTGCTTGGTTTACTTTATCCTATTTGACTTTTCTTTTTGAATTTTTCTCAGATGTCATTCCTCAGATTCTACCCTCTCCTCCTCATTCACTGTTAGAGTTGGCATCTTTGCATGCAGGTCTCTCAATTTTAGCTACTGTCCTAAATAAGCTTTGGGTGGAATACTATGGATTGAGGAGAATTAAAATTCTCTCCTCCTTTCAGAAATCTTATCTCAGAAGCTCCCTCCATCCTTCCTCTGCACGCATTACACTCAACCCTACAAATTAACGTGGTAGATTTGTATCTCACAAAAAAATGTATGCCATTCAAAACAAATCTTATTACATTGCATAATATACCAAAGTACAACTAAGACCAGACAGATGAAAATATTTATCACATTATTTTTTACTGCACTTGGCACATGGGATTGGGGAAGTTCACACTCAGGAGGAAGCCATAAAAACAAGTACCAGGTCATCAGCTCCAACTTTTGTAAGGAAACTGTTTTCCCCTGGGACATACGATACAGGCTTAAGACAGTGTGAAACCTGAAAAAAATTTTAAAGTAAGGAGAGACAGTTCTCATCATAATATGAAATGCAGTGGAATCTACCAGACTTGACTTTATGAAGTTTACTCACAGGACAGATCAAGTTGCCTTGTCTTGGATGAGTGAAGTCACTTCAAATTGGTCAGAATCCTGGGATAAAAAATAAAAAGGAATGTGAAGATTCTTCAAAGGCATGTCTGAGAAAATACTGAGAACCTACCAGAGTTTTAAATTTAGAGCATAGAAGGTGTTGAAGTCTTGGACAATGTTTACTTGACAATGTTTGAGCTGTGAAAGTCATGATTAATTTCCTGACCTCACACAGTGCTGATGACGTCATCCTCCTGTTTTCATTTTCACTCTTCAGTGATGATAATATAATAGGACTTTAATCACTTTGGCTTAAAAAAATAACTCTTCTTTAATTCTTCTAATTGCCATGATTACTCAAAAGCTCTGTAGAAAACCTATTATTAAAATATCTTATAGACGAAAAACCTTGGTATAGAGTCATAGGGACTCTATTGATATTACGAAGGCTATGTGAGTCAATGCATTAATATTTGAGTTTCCTAAAGAAACCAGGAAGAAAATTGTGGTGTTGATAGGTAAAATTAAACTTAATAATTTCTCTTTAGATTATTTGTATTAAGAGACCACCACAGTGGGATTCCTTTAAGTGAAACACATGAAATATTCAAATAGAAATAGTGAACAAGCCAAGAGGTTCTTAACCACAAGTATGCTATAGAGTCCTCAGAGGAGTAGGTTTCCCTGTGTTGGTACCATCTCTGGACATTCTAATTTAACAGACCTGGAAGTCTATGTTTAAAAAAAAAGTTCCATAGGAGATTCTGATGGGCACCCCTTCTTGGGAACTACTGGGCTTTGTTGTGTATTTCCTGCACACTGGACCAGCACTGAAGATTAGCGAGTGACAACACTGTGAGAAGCAGCAGCACAACTTTCAGGTCAGAACACAGAACACTGGCAAGTTTTCACTGTGGAATGTAAAGGTATATGCAAAATACTGTGAACATGACAGCAGTAAATGAATAAATTAGTCTACTGCATTGGTTCCTAAACCTTTTCGTTCCACAATGTGTCTTTTTCTGACTTGATTATATCCCAATTTGGTGCGAAAAAAGCCCAACACTTACTGACAGACAAACTGGGCCTGTACCACCTGGCTATTAATGAGGCACATCACTGCATCTGTTATTTAGGATTCATAATTGTGAGCAAATAAATGCATTCCAGCTGATTTAAGTAGAAAAGCAATTTATTGAAAACCTATTAGAATCCCCGGAAAGCTAGAGAATAAGACTGGGGAATTAAGCAGGAAATGAGGGAGGCCAGGCAGTCAAAGCCATGTTCAAGAACTGCTTATGGGGTCTCCTTTATCCTTCTTCTCTGTGGCACCAGCACCCAGATCCAGAGTCTGGGGTGGAGACATCTGGTCACTAAATACAGGTCAAGTGCTTACATCCATGCCAAATCAGAGGCTGGGAAATCAAGTATTTGGCTTTTCAGCCTCTATAAGTAGGAGGTAGTTCTGACTGCCCCCAAAACTTCTATGGTATAAACTTCCTCAAACAGAAAGGAAGTTCACATACAGGGTAGAAAGAAGTGTACTATTTTATTGTTTGAGGAATATGGTTAGTGAGATTTTTGTGGTTGATTTGTAAGTTGATATGGTAAGTGTTTCTGAAATATCAGGGCGTTTTCTACTCTAATAAGTATGGTAAGATAATTTAATGTTCAAAACTTAGCTCTACAGTTCACACACATGTGATATTGAGCAATTTATGACCTCATCTGACGTTAACTTTCTTCATTGGCAAATGGTGATTTCAATAACTCATACCTCTCAGGGTTGTAGCTCAAATACATTGGTACACACCAAGCAATTTGTATACTGAAAACACGAAATAATCATTAAGTATTGTTACTATTCTTTTGGTGCTATGCTCATTATTTTTAGCTTTACACTCTGTAGCTATTGATAAGAAGGTATAGGGGACTGTCCTGGAAATCAACTTCTTTTGAGAATTACTATAATTGAAAGATACCAATATTTGAATCCTGACTAAGTAAGGGTTAGTGCTGTGGTGGTATTTTATTAATCTGTGGAATTACTGATTGTGGAAATTCAAAATTTCTGGTGGTAAGGCACTTAAGTTGCAATTCATTCTTTCCCTTCATAAATACTTAAGGCATACTTACCATGTGTCAGGTAATAGGAAGGAATACATGATGACTTATGCAAGGTCCCTGCCTTTAAGGGATTCCCAGTCAAGTGGGAGAATAGAGAATTCTAACAGAGAATTCAAATAGAGAATTACAACATTGATGCCATTTCACTAGAAATGTATAATTCCAAAAGGTGTCTAATTAGTATACTAAATTCACTCTAGTGATCTAGATTAAAACATAAGATTTTAAACACAAATGTATTTCACATGTAAATTGGCATGGATCATGATGCTGAAGTTCTTTTGTTTGATAAATCAGATTAGTATTAATTTTCACCTTTTTTAAAATCTATTTTTTATTTTTTTATGTTTATTTATTTTTGAGAGAGAGACAGAGCATGAGTGGGGAGGGGCAGAGAGAGGGAGACACAGAATCTGAAGCAGGCTCCAGGCTCTGAGCTGTCAGCACAGAATCCGACGTGGGGCTTGAACTCACAGACCATGAGACAAAGTTGGACACTTAACTGACTGAATCACTCAGGCACCCCTGACCTTTAATTTGTAATCGCAGTATTATTTGCACTGATAGTTATTCAGCTTTGTAACATGAAACCAGTATGCTTTGTAATGTCAGTTAATTTAATGTGACCCTTAAATTCAGTCACATTAGACTGTTATTTTCTAAACACATTATACTCGGTGACTTTGTCTATGCCTTTGCTTACTCTGGAATTCTCTTCTCTGTCCGTCAAACTCTTGCTTATTCTCCAAGAGCCAGATCAAATACCACTCTTTTGTTTAGTTTTTTCCAGTCCTTGAAGCCAAAATTTAGAGCTTTCCCTCTTTGAATTCCCAAGAAGTTTGTTTACCCATTTACTATGGTGTTCATTTTACTGTGCCTTATAGTTATTGATTTATAATCTAACTTATTAGTCAATCCTCATGCCTTCTTGAAGGCAGGGACCATATCATTTTTGTCTCAGTATCCCCTCAAGTATAGTATTTTGTTTGCATTTAACAGAGGAAAGGATTCCAAGTCTAACGGGGCTTGTTGAGTTAGAAAAACAGATGGAATTAAAAACAACCAAGGCAGGGCCATATTATACTCCCTGAGCAAAGGGGGTAGGAATGTGTGGTAGGGGAGGGCACAGGATGAGGCAAAATACTCTTGTGACACACATGCCCGGGAGTCACCACTGGGAACACAGGTTCTGTGAAGATGCTGCTGTTGTGACAGTCCTTTGGGCAACAGGGAATGACTAAATATTTAGGCTCGCTAGATTGAGAAGTGGGGGTGGGAGGCACTGGTACATTTCCTGCCTCAGTTAGGAATTGAACTGATGGGAAAGCTAGAGTTTCATTTAAGTTATTGATGGGGTGAATCAATGGGTCCTGCTAGTGGCAACCAGTATGTGGGATTTTAAGCAGGGTGGGTGGTATTTACTGCAGTGCTTTAAGCAAAGTGATTTGGGGCAATGCGGAACAGTGAAAGCTTAGATGTAGGCTATTGGAATAGTCTCAGAACGAGTAATAAAGTCCTAGATTAAAAAGAAGGCAGTGGAAATGGAAGGAAAGGACTGCAGTTTGAGACAAAGTATTGTGTTTGCTATCCTGAAGCCAGTTTTTTTTTTTTTTTCTTAAAAAAAAAAATCTTAAAAAAGGTTGTTGGGGTGCCTGGGTGGCTCAGTTAGTTGAGTGTCTGACTTCAGCTCAGGTCACTATCTTGCAGTTAGTGAATTTGAGCCCTGTGTTGGGCTCTGTGCTGACAGCTTGGGGCCTGGAGCCTGCTTCGGATTCTGTGTCTCCCTCTCTCTCTCTGCCCCTCCCCCGCTCACACTGGGTCTCTCTCTCTCAAAAATAAACATGAAAAAATAATAAAAAAATAAACATTAAATTAAAAAAAAAAAGAAAGAAAAGGGGTTGTTAAATACCAACCAAACTGTTATTTAAGTAATCATTCAAGAAAGTATTTTATAGGTGGCACATGTAAAAAAAAATTACGAATACATTGTTATTTATTATATTGGCTGGAAGGAACTGAGACTTAGCTTTGTCATATACCGTATTTAAGATCACACCATTATCTGACATGAAGCACATTGGGCGGCAAAGCTCTGTTTCTGAGTCCAGCTGTCTAGATTTATACCTCAGATCTGCTATGGTCTAAATGTATGATCTTGGGCAATTTACGTACACTCCCTCAGTCTCAGTTACTGCATTATGTTGTTGAGTAGATTACATTACACAGCTTGGGCTGCACTAATCAGCTATGGCTGGGGGAATGGAGTGAAGAAACTTCAACATGGCTGTGGATAGCCCTCACCTAGGTTTGGGTAATGCCAGTTCACAGAAAAAAAAGGAGGGAGGCGGGGCCAGCTTCATGGTTGTGTGACTCTTGCAGCCATGCAGGGTCTTAGGCTCAGAAGGGCCCCACCCTTGGTTTAATGTTGCCATCTTGAAATTCTTAATAATTTTTGAACGAAGGACCACCTCTGCATTTTCATTTTGCACTAGGCCTTGCAAATTATATAGTAGGAGGAGAGGTTATTGTGAGTGGAGCAGATACATCCTAAAGTAGCATTTTTTTGTTTTTTGTTTTTCAGCACTGACTGAACATAATACCCTGGGAGCTTCTAAAAAACGGATGACCAGGGGCGCCTGGGTGGCTCAGTCGGTTGGGCATCCGACTTCGGGTTCAGGTCATGATCTCGTGGTTCGTGAGTTCGAGCCCCGCGTAGGGCTCTGTGCTGACAGCTCTGAGCTTGGAGCCTGCTTCAGATTCTGTGTCTCCCTCTCTCTCTCTGCCCCTCCCTACTTGCACTCTGTCTCTCTTTCTCTTTCAAAAATAAGAACATTAAAAAAAAATTTAAAACACAGATGACCAGACCAATTAATTCAGGATCTCCAGAGATGAGGTACAACCCTGGGCATTTTTGAGAAACACTGTCTTAGATAGAAAAATTCCTACAATTCCATATACCACTGCTCTCTATTCCCCATTGTAAAATCTTAATTAGTCTCTCTATGACTAAGAAAGTATGAGCTTGGGATCCTCAGCCTGCTACTCATGGCTGTTTGCAATCTGGCTCCACATTCCATTTCAGTCTCAGAACTGAAACTTTTTTTTTGGTTCTCTACGCTCCACCCTAATTGGACATCTCACCGTTATGTGAATATTGCCTTTGTTCATGCCAAGCCCCCAACTGGAATGTCCTCTGCTTCCATCTACCTAAGCTGCTAAGACATTATTCAAATACAACCTCTTAAAAGTTTCTTAGATTTCTTCCTTTTCTGAATATTCCTAGGTAATTTTAAATAACAGGTATATTCTTCTTTGGTTTATTTGTGTACATGTCTTACCTCTTCTATATGTTCCTTCAAGGGTACGTAATGTGTCTTACGAATTTTTATATCCCCCACAATGCCAAGAATGGTTCTAGGGGCTCAGCTGCTGTTTAAATATATACTTTAGTACATGAGTAACCAAGCCTTATTGCCCTCACCGACTAACCCATGCATTTTGTGTAATACCAGCAGGCTTAATCATCTATTTGCCAATAAAGATCAGTTGAGAATAGCAAAATCATGTCACTTTACTGAGACTGAAATCAAACCTTCAAATGACTCCAGTGGGTCTAAATTTTTTCAGTAATCAGAGTATGAGATGTTGCCTTGCAGTCCAAATGCCATTGGGTAAGTGAGCAAGAAATATTCAGCTTGACTGCATTATTTTTTTCTTTAATTTCAAAAAGTACATTATTACCGAAAGATAATTAGAATAATTTCAGGGGCTCTGGGACTACTCAAAATTTCTTCCTTCATAATTTAAGAACATCTGAAGTTTTACTCCCTTCTTTTAAGTGAAGGGATTAACTGTTAAAATGCAGATATCCTTGTAAAGGAAGAGCCTTCTCTCCTCTAGGAGACTAGAACTGCCTGCTAATAGGGAATGTCCAGTTTTTGCCTCCTGATCTTTTTTTACCAGAATGATTTATTGGCGTATAAGTATGATCTCTATCGCCCACTCCGATTAAAATATTTTATCATCTCCCTATTGCTCTGAAGACAAAGGCCACAATATAAATATCATGAGGGAGTGGAAGGATGAAGAAAGGTGAGGAAAAAAAACAGTAAAACCACTTAATGGTTTTGCCGAGTCTGAGACCTTTGGTTTAATCATTTGTTCTGCGTTTGCTTTTCTGAATCACATCAGCACAGCATGGGACTCCTAATTCAGGGATTCGTACACGAATGTTGTGAAAAACAACAACAAAATTCTTCAAGGTATTCTACAGTGGCTCTAACATTCTGACAGAGAAAAATTAGATGGCAGAAGGACAGCTGTGAGATCCTGGGGTGCAAGGTCTGATTTCCAGCATATTATATGGCCAACCAAAAATTCTCTTTGCAATAACAAAGTCAAATCATTTCCCTTGCTTGTGTGTTGTTTTTCCATTGCATCATCTGTGTGGGAACCCAGTGACCCACAGAAAAGTTCCCAACGCATGCTGACTTCACCCAGGTGATGAAGCTAAGATGTAGTAAGAAAAATAACTAAGGTCTTAAAAACTATTCTTCGTAACAATTTCTTGGCTTCTGGCAGAAGCTGAAGTGGGACATTAAAAACATTATTCAGATAATTAATACTTTACTCTTATCCCTGCCATGCCCTAAGAATCTCTTTAATATTCTCCCCGCTCCCTCCCTTTCTCTCTCTTTCCCTCTCTCTCTCTCTCTCCACACACACACACACACACACACACACACACAAGCAGTATATACATAGCTATTTTTAAAGCTGTAAAAATTAAAAAAAATTTTTTTAATGTTTATTTATTTTTGAGAGAGGGAGAGAGACAGAGCATGAGTGGGGGAGGGACAGAAAGAGAAGGAGACACAGAATCCAAAGCAAGCTCCAGGCTCTGAGCTGTCAGCGCAGAGCCTGATGTGGGGCTCGAACTCAGACCGTGAGATCATGACCTGAGCCGACGTCGGATGCTTAACTGATGGAACCACTCAGGCGCCCCAAAACTGTAAAAAATTTTAAATTACTAGATTTCATTAAAAACAATTTTTTTCAACATTTATTTATTTTTGAGAGACCGAGAGAGACAGAGCATGAGCAGGGGAGGGGTAGAGAGAGAGGGAGACACAGAATCCGAAGCAGGATCCAGGCTCCGAGCTGTCAGCACAGAGCCTGACTTGGGCCTGACATGCAGCACAAACTGTTGAGATCATGACCTGAGCTGATCAGACACTTAACCAACTGAGCCACCCAGGTGCCCCTAGATTTCATTTTTTTAAGGGGAGCTTTCAGTTTACAAAAAAATTGTGCAGAAGTACAGAGAATTCCTGTATATCCTTTTTTTGTCCCTGCACAGTTTCCCTCTATTATTAACATCTTGCATTAGTGTGCTACAAATAGTGTGCTACAACTAATGAAACAATATTGATACTTTATTTTTGACTAAAGTCTATAGTTCACATGAGGGTATATTCTATGTTGTGTAGTTCTATGCATTTTGGCAAAAATAGAGTCATGTATCCCTCATGATAATAACATATAGAATAGTTGCACTGCTCTAAAAGTCGTCTGTGTTCCACATACTCCTTTCACCTGAAACTCTGGCAAAAAACCCAAACCAAACCAAAACACCCACAAAACTGATCATTTATTGTCTCCAGAGTTTTGTCTTTTCCAGAATGTTATATAATTCATTCTATCTAAAGAATTTCTTTGAACATTTCTTGCCAATGCAGCTCTGTTGGCAAGAGAGTCCCTCAGTTTTTGTTTGTCTGAGAAAGTATTTCTCCCTCACTGTTGAAGAATTTTGCTGGAAACCTAAAAAACTTCTGGGCAGTTTTTTTTCTTTTCAACACTTTACATATTTCACCCTGCTCTTTTCTTGTTTGCATTATTTCCTAAAGCTGTGTCCAATATAATTCTTATTCCTTTATAAGTAGCTTTCTTTGTCTTGCTTCTTTTAAGATGTTTGTCTTTGATTTTCTGCCATTTGAATATGACATGCCTAGTTATAGATTTTTTTTTTTTTTTTTGGTATTTATCCTGCTTGGTGTCCTCTAAATCTTCTGTATCTGTGATTTGGTGTGTATTACAAAATTTTAGAAATTTGGCCATTTTTAAATTTTTTATTAAAAGTTTTTTAATGTTTATTTATTTTTGAGAGAGAGAGAGTGTGAGGGGCAGAGGAGAGACACGGAATCCGAAGCAGGTTCCAGGCTCTGAGCTGTCAGCACAGAGCCCGACTCAGGGCTTGAACTCACAAACCATGAGATCATGACCTGAGCCGAAGTCGGACACTTAACCAACTGAACCACCCAGGCACCACAGCCATTCTTTTTTTTTTCTTTTGAAATAAAATTTATTTGAGTGTATTTGATACACCATATTAGTTGTGGGTGTACAACATAGCTATTCAATGAGTTTATACATTATGCTATGCTCCCCACAAGTACAGCTTCCATCGGTCACCAATGCTGTATTATTGACTGTATTCCTTATTCTGTGCCTTTTATTTCTATGACTTACTCATTCCATAATTGGAAGCCTGTATCTCCTGCTCCCTTTCACTCACTCCCCCCCCACCCCCGGCAACCATTGCTTTGTTCTGTGTATTTACACATTTGATTCTCCTTTTTGATTATTCATTGTTTTTTAGATTCCAGGTATGAGGGAAATCATAATGGTATTTGTCTTTCTTACAGGACTTATTTCACTTAGCTTAATATTGTCTAGGTCCATTCATGTTGTCTCAAATGGTATGCTCTCATCCTTTTTTTATGGCTGAATATTTTTCCACTGTGTGTGTGTATGTGCGTGTGCGTGTCTATCACTTCTTTATCCATTCATCTATTGATGGTTGCTCCCATATCATGGCTATTATAAATAATGTTATAATAGGGGCTCCTGGGTGGCTCAGTCGGTTGAGTGTCCAACTTCAGCTCAGGTCATGATCTCACAGTTCATGAGTTCGAGCCCCGCGTTGGGCTCTGTGCTGACAGCTCAGAGCCTGGAGCCTACTTCGGATTCTGTGTCTCCCGCTCTCTCTCTCTCTGCCCCTCATGCTCTGTCTTAAAAATAAAACATTAAATTAAAAAAAAATAATGTTATAATAAACGTAGGGGTGCACATATTTTTTCAAATTAGTGTTTTTGTTTTCTCTGGGTAAATACCCAGTAGTGGTATTATTGGATCATATGGTATTTATGTTTTTAATTTTATGAGAAAGCTCTATATTATTTTTCATAGTGGCTGTACCAACTTATATTCTCACCAGCAGTGTACAGATGCTCCTTTTTGTTCCATATCTTTGCCAGTACTTGTTACTTCTGTCCTTTTTTGATTGTAGCTATTCTGAAAGGAGTAAGGTGATGATATATCTCATTTTGATTTTCTATTTCCCTGATGATTACTGACATTGAACATCCTCTAATGTTCTGCTGGCCACCTGTCTTCCTTCTCTGGAAAAATATTTATTCAAGTCCTCTGCCCATTAGAAAATCAAATTGATTGTTTGATATTGAGTTGTGTAAGTTCTTTCTACATTTTAGTTATTAACCCTTTAACAGATATATCATTTGCAAATATCTTCTCCCATTTAGTAGGTTGCCTTTTTGTTTCATTGATGGTTTCCTTCATTGTGCAAAAATTTATTTTGATGTAGTCCCAATAGTTTATTTTTGCTTTTGTTTCCCTTGCATTAGGAGGTGTATCTAGAAAAATGTGGCTATGGTTGATGTCAGAGAGATTACTGCCTGTGTTCTCTTCTAGGATTTCTATGCTTTCAGGTCTCAAATTTGAGACTTTAATCCATTTTGAGTTAATTTTTCTGTATGGTGTGAGAAAGTAGTACAGTTTCACTCTTTTACGTGTAGCTGTCCAGTTTTCCCAGCACTATTTATTGAAGAGACTGTCTTTTCCCCATTGTATATTCTTGTCTCTTTTGTCATAGATTAATTGACCACAGAATCATGCATTTATTTCTGGACTCTGTATTTTGCTCCACTGATCTATGTGTCTATTTCTGTGCCAGTACCATACCGTTTTGCTTACTACACGTTTGTAGTATATCTTGAGATCTGGAATTGTGATACATACAGCTTTGTTTTTCCTTCTCAAGATTTCATTGGCTATTCAGCATCTTTTGTGGTTCCATGCAAATTTTGGTATTATTTGTTCTAGTTTTGTGAAAAATGCTGCTGGTATTTTGATAGAGATTGCATTGAATCTGTAGATTGTTTTGGGTAATATGGACATTTGAACAATATTAGTTGTTCCAATTCAGAAGCATGGACTATATTTACATTTGTTTGCATCATCTTCAATTTCTTTCATCAATGTTCTACAGTTTTCAGAGTACAGGTCTTTCACCTCTTTGGTTAATTTTATTCCTAAGTATTTTACTCTTTTTGGTGAAATTGTAAATGGAGTTGTTTTCTTAATTTCTCTTTCTGCTACTTTGTTTTTGGTGTATAGAAATACCACCAACTTCTGGATATTCATTTTGTATGATGTAACTTTATTGAAATTATTTATTACTTCTAGTAGTGTTTTGGTGGACTCTAGGGTTTTCTACACATAGTATACGTCATCTGTGAACAGTGACAGTTTAACTTCTTCTTTACCAATACAGATGCCTATAATTTCTTTTTCTTGACTGTTTTGGCTAGAATTTCCAGTATTATGTTGAATAAAAGTGTCAAGAATGGCCATCCTTGTCTTATTTCTCGTTTTAGAATAAAAGCTCTCAGTTTTTCACCATTAAGATGTTAGCTGTTGGTTTTTCATATATGGCCTTTATTGTATTGAGGCATGTTCCCTCTAAACCCACTTTGTTGGGGTGCCCTTTGTTGGGGCTCAGTTGGTTAAGCATCTGACTCTTGACTTCAGTTCAGGTCATGATCTCATGGTTCATGGGATCGATCCTTGTGTCAGGCTCTGTGCTGACAGCATGGAGCCTGTTGGGATTCTCTCTCTCTGCCTCTCCGCTGGTCTTTCTCTCTCTCTCTCAAAAAATAAACATGAAAAAAAAAATAAAGCCACTTCATTGAGAGTGTTTTTATTGTGAATTGGTGTTGAATTCTGTCAAATGGTTTTTCTGCATCTATTATCATATAATTTTTATCCTTCACTTTGTTGATATAGCATATCATGATTGATTTGAAAATATTACACCATCTTTGCATCCCCAGAATAAATCTCCCTTGATCATGGTGAATGTTACTTTTAATGTATTGCTTAATCCAGTTTGCTAATATTTTGTTGAGCATTTTTGGTCTTAGCCATTATTTCTTCAAATATTTCTTTTTTCTCCCCCTCTCTTTCTTCTCCTTCCAGGATTCCTAGCTCTAGATATTTTAAGGTAAAGTTGTTTGAGAGTCAGAACAGTAATTTTAATGTTTTCTTATTTTCTTTCTCATTTTGTTATTCATTTCTGTGCAAAGATATAGTAATTTTTATTTGTTTCAATTTTTACTTTAAAATAAATTTCAACACTAATTTGGATGAGAAATTCATTAATTGGAGGAACTCCTAGGCTGTGCTATGGGATCTGAAATGGAAAGGTAGTATGCAACTAGGGGATAAGGATGAGATAGCCTTGAATTATATAGGAGACTGGAGTTTTGGACTAGACTGGACTGAATTTTTAATGGCTGAAAGTGACTGAAAAGCTGTGGGTTCTGCCCAATATGTTACTAAAAGACAGAAAATGGAAAAGATAAAAATCATTCCATATTAATTCTCCACCACTATAAAGCTGCTCAATACTGGTTTATTAAAATCAGAAAAAAGGAACTTGAGACAACACGTACTCATATGGATAAAGGGGACATTACAACATTACATAATGATAAAATGAAATATCCCCCAACTACAATTATGAGCATATGTGTATCTAAAAAAGCATTGACACACATAGGTAAGAACTGATTAAATTACCAAAATCATAAAATTAATAGAGGGAAATTATCATATGCCTTTCTGATTGATCAACTTTACATAACACAATTTACAAGCTGGATATAATCTCATAACCCAAGGAATAGAAATTACATATTTCTTTCAAAATTACATTGATTATTTATAAAACACACCAATCCAGAAAGGACATGTCTTGAAATTTCACATGTTCTTTGACCAGTATGTAATAAAATTAGAAACCAAAGAAAAGATACCCCCCCAAATTGGTGTGTTAAAAAATCACATGGAAAACTTAAGAGAACCACAATTCTATATATTTAATACATTAAGAATAAAAAGTCATAGTGAATTAAAAATATTTGGAAGCTAAATGACAGAGCATTACTTACCAGAGCTTGCGGGACATACTTAAAATAGTATTGGCAGGCAGAATGTATAGCCTTAAAAGGACATATTAGAAAACAAAACAAAACAAAAAACACTGAAAACTAATAAACTGCTTAACTCATGAAGTAACCAAAAGAATTACAAATTTAAAGCAGTGGAAAGGAGAAAATGATAAGGATAAAAGAAAATAGTAACGCAAGAGCCAACAAATAAACAGTAGAGGTGATTCAGAAAAATAAAAGCTGATACTTGAAACAAACAGAAGAGACAAGCCTCAAAAGACAAACATAATATTAAGAATGAGTAGGGCTAGGGGCGCCTGGTGGCTCAGTTTGTTAAGCAGTCAACTCTTGATTTTGGCTCAGGTCACGATCTCACAGTTCATGAGATGGAGCCGAGTTGGGCTCTGAGCTGACAGCACGGAGCCTGTTTGGGACTCTCTCTCTTTCTCTCTCTCTCTTTATTCATTTCCTGCTCACACTCTCTTAAAATAAATAAATAACCATCAAAAAAAAAAAAAAAAAGAATGAGTAGGGCTACAGTGTATTATGCTAAGCAAAATAAGTCAGTCAGAGAAAGATAAATACCACGATTTCACTCATATGTGGAATTTAAGAAACAAAACAGAAACATAGGAGAAGGAAAACAAAAGAGGGAGACACACCATAAAAGAGACTCTTAAATACAGAGAACACACTGAGGGTTGCTGGAGGGGAGGGGGGTGGGGGTGGGGATAGGCTAAATGGGTGGTGGGTATTAAGAGGGGCACTTGTGATGAGCACTGGGTATTTTATGTAAGTGATGAATCACTAAATACTGCTCCTAAAACTAATATTACACTATATGCTAACTAACTAGAATTTAAATTAAAAATTGAAAAAATAAAAAAAAAATTTTAAATGCAAAGGTTATAAAAGTCATAACAGACCTTCAAGAAAAAAATGAAGAATGTTCCAGATTGAACAATACTATAAAAACATGACAAATGGAACAACATGTGTTCCTGGATTGACTTGTTTGCTAAAAGGAGCTACTGAAATAGTTGGGAAAACATGAGTGTGATCCCTGGGAGAAGGATATAGAGAACTTCTTTTATTATTCTGACAACTTTTCCAGTGGAATTGTTTACCAAAAAAAATTCATAGATGATTTTCATGGTTAAGAAAAGAAAAAAAATAAAAAAAAGAAAAAGAAAAAGAAAAAAAAGAATGAGTAGGATAACATGATCACACATAAAGTAGATAATGTTAATAATTTTAAAAATATATAATGCTATAAGCACTATATGTTCATAATTTGTAAAATGTGGATTAAACCAATTTATAGAAAATATGATTTAACAAAATTGATTCATGAAGAAGTACAAAACCTTAATTATAGAGCAATCATTAAAGAAAAACTGAATCAATTTTAATTTAAGCCCCCCTTCCTGAAATAAAGCATTAAATTCAGAGGATTTTATAAACACATTTCACCAAACCTTTAGGAAATTCACAATTTTTATCTATATAACTTGTTTCAGTAGATAAAGTCTTGACAGAAAATACATTGATACCAAGTAGTATTAAATCTATGAAATGCAAAGATGGTTCACATCAGAAAACATACCAATTTAGATCAATACAATAACAGATGAAAGGGGGAAACCATACAATTATCTCAACAGAGGTAGGAAAAAGGATTAAAAATTCAACTTTGTGATGATAATTGGGGATGGGAGGGAACATTCCTAACCTGATAAAAGTAATCTACTCCAAACTTCAGCAAATACTTTACTTAAAAAATAAACATTTGAAACATTTCCATTAAAGTCAGTGTGCTACTTCTGCTTGTACCTCTGGATCCCCTCTCCACCCTTTTCTACTTAACTCTGTGCCCCAGGAGCCTAGAATTTACATCCATGTGCTCCCTTGCTCACTGGTTTTATTGCTATCAGCCAGTGGGGAACCCTAGATCTGAGATTGGAAAGAGAATCAAGTCAGAGTATTTGTTCCCCTGTTTTCTTCTAGGTGAAGTCATCCTAGGCTAGCTCTGTCCCTTACTGTAGGTCATTACTCTTATCATGGTAAAGTGTTTTATATGACTAAGTATTTTTGTACATGTATCATTTCATCTCTTCATGCACATACATATATACTTTACCTCAATACTTTCCTACTTATTCTAACTGGCCTTCATTTATAGCTAATTATTTAAGAACTATGAAACCAATTGTGTTCTCAGAATCCATGATCACATCTGACATATGCTGTATTTATTTATATATATGAGTTATCTACAAGTAACCATAGTGGCCAAATAGCCAGTATGATATATTTATATCATATAAATGATATTCATATCAGTGTAGGAACTAGCTAACTCCTGTTTTAACCATTCTGTAGTAAAATAAGTTCAAAAGTGTTGATGTATTTACACAAAAATAATATTTTTTTGCTTGGTTTTGTGATTTATTCTTAGCTCTATGTTTTTTCCCACCTTTTCTATTTCTGAGTTCTTAATACTATTTTTTTTTTTTAATTTGTAATTTGTGCACCATCTCAAGTTTGTGCTGTTGGTCTTTTTGTCCATTTTTCTATTTTTTTCTATTTGTAATTTCAGTTCTAATTGTAGTCTCCCTTGGCAAAATTCTGTGCTCTGAGTTTAGCTTCATGCTCCTCCTGGGAAATTACTCAACGTTTTGCTCTAACAAGTCTTTGATACATATCATTCAACTGCTGATTTGTTGCTTGTAATTTCAAGTTCATCATTCTTGTGATTAAAAAATAATCCTGCGCTTCCTCCCCTACCTCTACTCTCACTGCATCTTGATTGTGAAGGCTGTAAGATCTCCAGTCAGAAGTTTCTAGAAGACTATTTTCCTCTAGAGCTTTGCTAATCAGAACTTTAGAAAACAAGTTCAATAGCTTACAGGACATTAATAGTTCTTGAGGGTTATATCTTAAAAATTGTTTATTCTGTAAATCAATTTGATAGTCCACATATAGCAGTATCTAGGTCTAGGATTTAGGACCACAGACTGTGTGTGGTGCTGCCAGGTTCAGTTTTCTAGAACCATGTTGATCCTCCATTCATCAATTCAGCTTTTCTTTAAAGGTTTAGGTACACCATAAAGGTCTCATGTAAACCAGAGCCATAAGGATGTTCTGTCAATTCCCAAATGGGTATTTACTCTTAACTGCTGGTGACCATGCTACTTACATTTTTCATACTAGAAGCTTTGACAGTAACACAGCCCTTTAGGGACCGCTACTGCTCTGTTGTCTTTAAAGTTCTCCATCAACTAATTTTCATTTCATCTATACTCATTTCCCATAAGACTCTGGTCCGAAAAAGTATTTTAACCAAATTCAGTAATCTCTGATTTTCCCATCCCAAGAATTCTCTCTACTGTATCTGATAATTCAACTGGATTGTGTTGTATACATATCCAGAATCCTCCGAATCATCCACTGTATATTTTCTTTTACATCCATATGAAAGGGTAAGAAAACATACAAGGATTAACTCTATCCATTCTCCAATCAGCCACCAGAATATTGGGTTATTTTTCTTTCAACAAGGATTTTTTCAACCATGTTTTTGACCAAAACAAATGAATGCTATTTCACTTTTTGCCTTTTTTTGGTAAAAGCAAAAATCCCCTTCAAATTTCTTCCAGTTAGCAAAGAACAGATAGTAATGTAGGGCTCTTTTAAAAGCGAATTGGTGAAATGTGAACTAGTGGATAATTTAACTGAAAGTTTGTGCCCTTTAATTGTCCTCTCCTTATTTCTCCTGACCCCCAGCCCTTGCAACCAGTTTTCTACTTAGTTTCTACGAGTTTAACTATTTTAGATTCCACATATAAATAATACCATGCAGTATTTGTCTTTGTCTCTCTGGCTTAATTTAGCTTAGCACAAAGCTCTCCAGGTTCATCTATGTTGTTACCAATGACAGGATTTCCTTCTTCTTCTGAAGGCCGAATAGTATTCTATTATATACGTATGTATCTCTTCATCCATCGATGGATACCTTAGGTTGTTTCCACACGATGGCTAATGTGAATGATGCTGCAGTGAACATGGAAATCCAAATATCTCTTCAAGAAAATGATTTTGTGTCCTTTGGCTATAGGTCCAAAACTGGGATTGCTGGATCATATGTTAGTTCTAGTTTTAATTTCTTGAGGAACCTTCATGCTATTTTCCATAGTGGCTGTACCAATTTACATTCCTACCAACAGTGCACAAGGGTTCATTCCCTTTTCTCCACATTCTTGCCAGTATTTTTTATCTCTTGTCTTTCTGATAACAGACATCCTAATAGGTGTGCATTGATCTCTCACTGTGGTTTTGATTTGCATTCCCTTGATGATTAGTGATATTGAGTACCTTTCCATGTGCTTGTTGACCATCTGTTGTCCTCTTCGGAAAAATGTCTTTTCAGGTACTTTGCCAATTTTTAATTGGGTTATTTATTCTTTTTGCTGTTCAGTTGTATGGATTCCTTATATATTTTGGATACACGTTTTGGATATATATTATCAGATATGTATGTTTTCTCCCATTTGGTAGGTTGCCTTTTCATTTTGCTGATGGTTTCCTTTGCTCTGCAGAAATGTTTTAGTTTTAGTTTGATGTGGTCCCACTTGTTTATTTTTGTTTTTGTTGTCTTTATTTTTGATGTCAAATCCAAATCAAAGTACTTCGTCTTGAGCAAGGAGCTGGCATGATATATCTATATGTATATTTATATCTATCTATATCTATATTTATATCTACACACACACACACACACACATATATATTTTTATATATCATGGCCAAGTTTATATTGTTAGTAGAACAGAAACTCACTGAAACTTCAAATGTTATGATCTCTTCTCCCTGTCACTCTGCCTCCAATTAACCATTTATTAATTTTTCTATTATTTCTTAAGCTTTTACTGAGTGTCATTACTGTTAGATTAGGTGCCATATACTAGAGATAGAAAGGACAAAGAAAATAGGTTCTGCTCTGGAGGAGCTGTCACATCAGTGAGAATGATATACAAATAAAAATTATACTTCTTTGTCTGTAAAGTACAATGATACTTACATACACAGAATGCTTCATGAATTCTCTTAGAATGAGGGAAAAGGCTTTCTTCTTGCCCACCAACTTTCCTTTATTATGACCATGACTTTGTAAAAATGCACATAGTGCTGAAGGGAATTAAAAACTTTGTCAGGTACCAAATACGAAGGTGATAATGTTTTAGTTTAGTTAGTGGAAGAAAGTAAAGTAATTTCTTTCCCCCAATTAAACTCAATGATAAATTTGGCTTTTACTCTGAGTTAAATGGGAAGCTAATGCAGAGTTTGAGGGAAATGTTGCCTGAAGGAACACCAAGTAAAGGCTCCTGGAATAATTTAGGCAAGCGAGTATGGTGGTTTCAACTAGGTGATGGCAATTACAACGATGAGAAGTGGTCAGATCCTGGAATATTTTGGAGGTGGAACCAACAGGATTTGGTTAGTGGAAAGCAGGATGTAAATGAAAAAGAAGAGGCGAAGATGACCCCTTGTTTTTTGGCCTCAGCCACTAGGCAAATAATGTTCTATCAACAGATTTGGGTATGGCTAAAGATAGAAGAAGTTTGGGGAGAAGGTGTATTGAGTCTGGAGTGTCTATTAGTCATTCAAGAAGAGATGTTAAGTAGGTGCTTGTCATGTATGAGTTTGGAGTTCGGGGGGAGAGGTCTAGGTTGGAGAGGCATGTTTGGGAGTTGACAGCATACAGGAAATATTTAAAATAATGAGACTGGATTAGATCACCAAGAGATATAATCATGTTTAAGTTATGGCCAAATCAATTTGAGTAAACTAAACAGGATGAGACCAAAACATTTGAGCTATTTCATGTACCATAACCACATAGATATCGAATACAGTGACAAAGTTCTGTTATGAATCCTCTTAAACAGGTACAATTCTTAAATATGTATTAAACTATTTACTCTACTAGGTTAAAATATGGTGTTAATGAGTCTAGGTCTAATCTTCATTCAGTCTGGTTTGATTCCGTTAGTAGGACAATTTTTCTCATGCAGAGGAAAATGTCCTAATACCATAGGCTGTGTTTTCCTTTCTAGTCAGCTTTATAAATATGTGCTATTAGTTACAAGGAGGTGGGATATAGTTCAGTGGCAACTCATGAATAATCTGCCTAAGGAGAAAGTCATTTACCAATAGAACCATTTTTATAAAGTCAACTGAAAAACTGAAGTAATTATAATCAGGATTTACTAATCTAAAATTTTTTAGGTAAAAAGTAGTTTGAAGCATGACTTATTTGGACAGTTATGTGTACATGTATATGCCCTTTATCCTTTTTTACAGAAGATCATCTACTTTGTAAAGTAGATGTCTACCTTGTAAAAAGATAAAATGGTTGTAAATTATTTTTCCCATGTTTCTCATTTTCCAAAATAAATATTTCAGCATAAAGTATATTTTCTGATGATTTGTGAAAACATGTGAGTGGAAAAGAGACTCTTAGAATTTTTTCACACCACTTACAAATCTAGTTAAGTGTATCCCATCTTTCCTGCTAGTTTTTTTTTTTTTTAAGTTAATTGTTTTAACTTTTTTTTAATAAAAAAAGTTTTTATATAAAACTTTTTATATAAAAAGTTTTTTTTATAAAACTTTTTTTTATAAAAGTTAAGATATTTTACAACTCCCTGCTTAGACGTAACTCAATACTCCTAGACAAGTATTGTTTTGCCAGTTATTATTTCTCCTCTAAGGTAAAACTGTGACTTGCTAATGCTGATCACTATTGGGAAAGGAGGGCTCTGTCTTCCTCCTCTTCCTATTTCTACAGAGAAGGGGTTCTCTCTACTTCCCATGCCTGCAGGGGGAGGTATAGGAGTGAGGACTTCTGCTTCTTCTCCACCTCCCCCCACTGTCTCCTCCCTCCAGGAGAGGAAGAGCTGATCTGATTGTTCAGATACTGGCATTCATTGGACCACATGAAAAACCCAAAATCTAGAAACCAGTTCCACCCTTTCTTTCCAATGCCTGCTTCATGGAACAGTCAATAAGAGCTGGCAATTACAATGTAATCTGGTTCTTGCAGATGTCTCTCAGCTAGCAGCTTGGAGGTAGACAGGAGTGACAGGATTTAGGCATCAAATCCCACCATAAAGTCAGAGTCTCTTCCAAATTATACATTTTAAGAAACAATTTAGATGAATCACTTTTCCTCATTGTTTTTCTTCCTTGATTATAAAGGACAGGCCCTAAACCACAATATGCTATTGGAATATGAGGACAACCAGTGAAAGGATTTGGCCTCGCTAACCTGTGATGGCTGTGACTGAAAGAGAAGAGCAAGAAGTAGACAAGTGATGAATAATAAAATTCTGGTATCACTTTTGCCAACAAACTTTTTGCTTTAAGATGGAACAGAGGTGACCTGGGTCAGTTCTCATTACATTACATCCTGAGTAAGTTAAAAATCTAGCTAAGTAACTAGAGTAAGTACGTATTTCTTCTATTGCTTTTTTCCTTCGCATTTGGTTTATTACTAAATGATAATAACTTTAAATGTACCATTTATTCAGATATGTAGCTTTTATTTCATTTCTGCTTGTTGACATTCTACTCAACTGATAGTGCCACTTCAAAAATTAAAATCCTTCAGAAGTGCCTCATATCTTTTAAAATAAAATGAAAACTTCTTAATTTAGGCACTCTTGGCCCTTCCTGATCAGATCCTGCATATTTTCCTCACATCCAGCTAGAGGGAGTATTTCAAAACCAGTTCAGACAGCATCAAATGCCTCAGAAGTTATCTTTTTCCATGTCCTTCCTCTTACTCACCTGCTCAGGTTGTTTTGTTTTTTGTTTTTATTGGCTCCCTTTTTTCCACAGGTCATTATTGCCCAGGGCTCCCTATCTTTGGCTCTGTAATTGGGCCTAGTGTCTACTTATAGCTGTTCTGTTATTTTTTAAAGGCTAGTTTATTTATTTAAATGTTTATTTTTGAGAGAGAGCACTTGGGGGAGGGGCAGAGAGAGAGGGAGACAGAGGATCTGAAGAGGGCTCTGCGCTGACAGCAGAGAACCCAATGCAGGGCTCGAACTCACAAACCTCGGGATTATGACCTGAGTCGAAGTCAGATGCTTAACCGGCTGAGCCACCCAGATGTCCCTACAGACTAGTTTAGATTCCCTTCTCTGGCTTATGAACCTTGCTCCTCTGCTTGATCCTGAGTATTGGACTTGTTTCTTTGTCTTGCTTTCATTCAGCATTTCCAATAATTCTCTCCACAGCAAATCCTCTTCCCCCGCTCCTCCTGCCTACTTCATATCTCCCCCTGCTTTCTGGCAAAAGGAGTGGAATCAGGTAAGCATGGAATTTTTAAAAAGTGAGTTCTTTGGAAGATCTTAATATCTGGTGCCATCAGCCTATGCACTTATATAAGACCTACCAAGAATAATGGATATGGGTCCTTTGTCCAGGATTTCTCTTTTCTGGACAGAGCTGGAAATACACAGAACAAACTCTTACTTTATACTACCTTTACACTAACCTCCCTGCTGACCAACTCCTGGATGTTAGCACCTTCATTTTTCATGATACAAGATACAATACAGTTGATGAGGCTGTAATTTAGACATGATAGTCTGGATCCTGAGGTCATACACTGTTTACTTTAATTATAATTATAATATGGGTTTCTGGAAGGCTCTCTATTATCCATATATGCACTGCTTTATAGGTAGCCTTTAGAAAATTCTTTTTTGGTAATTTTATATAAAAGGAATAATCCATTGGTAAACTTTAAAGGTTTTCGTTATCTTCTTAGTTCCCACTGCTCAGACATACTAAAATACTCCTGAGAATTAATATCATTCTTGTTATTGTATAATATTATAGCTAGATAGTAGTGAGAATGAGCACACCGTTATTTAATATAAAAACAGAGAAAAAAAGAACAATTTGCCTTGAGGGATATATTCAATGATTGACACAGCGGTTGCTGCTTTCGATAGCTTGTGACTTATTAATATTATAGCTAGATACTAGTGAGAATGAGCATACCATTATTTAATATAAAAACAAAGAAAAAAGAACAATTTGGCTTGAGGGATATATTCAATGATTGACACAGCGGTTGCTGCTTTCGATAGTTTTGTGACTTTAAAATAAAACTGCCAACATTTGTTCTCAGCTTGCTCTCTCCAACAGCTCCTGCCCTGGCTCCATCCCATAATTGTTCAAAAGGGGCTTCATAAATAAGTGTTGTGTAATGGCACTGGTATGTGTTTGGGGACCGTAGGATATTATTTCTTAACTGCGCACTGTATTTCACGGCAGACTTTGATTTTTAGAAAAGCAGTGACCCCAGTGAAGTAGCTCCCCAAAGCAGCTCTGATTATTCTAGACTTGGCACAGTTTACTGCAAGACCTCAGTGTGAGAACCAAGAGGTGAGCTCACAGAATTGGCTGGCAGGTGGCTCCTGAGCTGTGCGGGATGACAATGGAGATGCAGACTAATGCCTGTGGCTGGGGTAGGGTGGGGAGGAGGAATAGCTCACTTCTAGAAAAATGGAAGCAGTAAATAGCCACGTGTCTTTTCCAGCAGCACTAACTTTCTGGAGCTTATGAAATCATCGGAATGAAAAACAAAACAAAGTCTATAAAAGCACCAAAACCATGGAGGAGCCAAACTAACTTTCCAGTCACAAACAGGTCAATTTGAGGCAGTTGGCCTAGACCTCAAGCAGTTCCCAGTAGCTCTAATTAACTGCTTCTCTTTTCCCAGCTCTTAAAAGATCTAATAGTTTTTCTGAAAAAGGTAGGGCAACAGAGAAAAGAAAACTTAAGTACTGTTCACTAAGTACTTGTTTATGAATTTTGTCCCCAAACTTCAGTCTAAGATCAAGAGGGTGACTTAATTTCCTCATCTCCACTTCTCCCAGGTTAATGGACCATATTTTGGACAGTGGGGATGGGGTATGGAAAAAAGAAGTCTATATTTTCAGTTGCTTTTTTCTATCTATATCCTCCCTAAAAAGTGATTATTAAAAATTCAACAGGAGATTATTTAACTTTAGAACTATGTTTAGGTTTGGTATAGCGTTATCTGCATGTGCCAGCAAAACTAAATGAAGGCCAAATGCTCACCAGCCTCATTACTAAACACAGCAACACGTTACTAGGCTCTCTTTTCCTGGCTGAGACTTCACCCAGCATCTAACACGTTGCCTTTGGCACATAGGTGGAGAGACTGTGAAATTTGAGCATAATTGACTCTCAGTCTGTGAGTCTCATTTTCTTGGCTCTGTCCCATAGGCACCCCACTCTCATCTACTGCCCCTCCATCACTCTACTAAACTTACCACCATCTCTCTACATATTAGAGTTTCTGTAAATTCACACTTTCCATCTTAACAGCCAGGATATACAAATACTTTCCAATTGACACTAATCTTAGACATTTTCTTTTAAAGAACTGGATGGAAGGAGTAAAAGTTGCAAAGACTGAAGCTTAAGATGTTTAAAATTTAAATGGGATAAAGATCAATTTCCTTCCAACTGTGTAACTCTCACTACCATAGTAGTGGCTGGCTTTTTGATACACCCTATTTGCACACTGGGGCTCATAGTATTTGAAATTACCAGGGGCTTGTTCTGGAGTTGGGATGATGTCTGAACCTGGTGAACTACCTGGATATGTGAAATGGTATCAGGGATTTCTTGGAGACCTCCACGTCGAAAACCCAGGTTAAATACATTCTCCGTTGGCTTTCCACGTCCAGTTCTAAGCAGATCAAAATGTTTGCTAATGGGACATTTTCATCAAAGATGGCTACAGAATCTGGGATCGGGTTATATTTGGGGCTGACTCAAATATATTTTCAGGTCTTAATATTTTGGCTCAAACTCCTACTCAGAAATGGTAAAAAAAAACCTCCAAAAATGCGCCCTATTGGGTGTACCCTATTAGGGAACACTGAATGGTGTAGAAAGAAATCAATTCTAAAGAGAATAAAAATCAACACATACCATGAGATATCCAGTAAACAGAAGTTACAATGTCCTATAGCATCCCCAATTGCTGGGTGATCCGTAGGAAGTATTATTTCTTCCCTTAACTACAGTCACTAGAGGATAAATTCTCATATTTTCGGATCAGATCACTGGTTTAGCCTTGCTCTCAACTTCATGGTTTTTGATGGAATTCTTCTGCTGTGAGGGCTCCTACTGGAATTTCTGATGATGCCAGCTCTACTGCATATTTATGCAGTATGCAGTGTCTCAGGGCTCCACCAAGGGGTGAATCCAGTGCTCTCCCCCAAGAAGCATGCATTCCCTATTAGGAGGGTAAATAACTCTCCCTGGACACTCTGAAGCTCACCATGGAAATTTCCCGTTTCCTCGAGTTGTTAGCAATTCCTTTTCTCTTTCCTTTTTTAATGTTGCCTATCTCTATAGACCTAATATCCTCTTTATTTTTTTTAAATTTTTTAATGTTTGTTTATTTTTGAGAGAGAGAGAGAGAGAGAGAGAGAGAGAGCGCATGAGCAGGGGAGGGGCAGAGAAAGAGGGAGACACAGAATCGGAAGCAAGCTCCAGGCTCTGAGCTGACAGCATTGAGCCTTATGTGGGGCTTGAACTCACGACCTGTGAGATCATGACCTGAGCCAAAGTCAGATGTTTAAACTGACTAAGTCACCCAAGTGCCCTCCCCTCTCCCACTGTTGTCCACTTTAGATACTGTCCCCTAAACTCAGTTTTCCATCCTCTAAGGGATATTGCCTTGACCTCCAGATCACTGATGTAAGTAGCTCATATCTTCTTTCTCTCTCCTCAGTTGACATTTGGAGATGTTATTTGACCTGTTCAGTAAATTTCTTGTTTTGGAGATATAAATTTGACCAACTCTGTACTAAAGATTTCCCAATCTATTTCTCTAGCTAAATCTCTCCCAGTACTCCAGGTTCATATATTTTATATAGCAGATGCTATCACTGTCTCACTCATATCACCTTGACATTTATCCTCTATATGGTGAAGGCTACTTAGTAGTAAGAAACACCTACTACTCTCCACACCTTTTTTTTGGTGGGGGGAAGGTCTGCAAGAGAATGTGCATCCTAGGGTAAGCTAGCAGTGCTGCAGAGCTGGGAGAGTTAACAGCTCCAGAAATGGCTCTCAAACAGTACTGGTGGAGATTTGGTGGCTAACAATCCCAGCGTCTAACCAGTAGGTTGTGGTAACTCCAAGGTATATTCTATACCATCTTCTAAAGTTTTACCAGTGGTGCTAAACTTTAAATCCCCTGACTTTGGTGGTTGTAACTGACTCAACAAAGCACATTTTATAGGTTTCCTTACTTTTCCTTCATCACTTTCCCATTAACCTATTGGTGTTTTCCAGGACCACTTCCAAAATATACTACTTGCATTTGAATTCTTATCTCAAGAGTCTATTTATGTGCTAACCCAAAGTCAGGCATCTAGCAAACTACAGGACTTTTTTTAAAATAGTTTTTAAAAAATGTTTATTTTTCAGAAAGAGAGAGAGAGAGAGAGAGAGAGAAAGAGAGCGTGCACAGGGGAGGGGCAGAGAGAGACACAGAGGATTCAAAGCGGGCTCCAAGCTGACAACACAGAGCCCAACGTGGGGCCCCAACCCATGAACCTCGAGATCATGACCTGAGTTAAAGTCAGATGCTTAACCAACTGAGTCACCCAGGTACTTCGCAAACTAGAAGACTTTTTAACCTGTCTATTTCACTGACAGATATCTCAAGAATAATTCATTCAAAACAATTTTGTATTCTAGTGTCAATCTGTTCTTCCTCTTCTATGCTCAATTCTCCACCCACCAAGTTACCCAAACCCAAACTTGCTCAAGGCCATTCTGTCACAAACCTGTTAACTCTACCTTGATAATATTTTTTCAACTCTGTCCCTTCCTCTTCATCCCTACTACTGCTGGTCCATGGTAGGTTCTTATCATCTCTTACCTGTGCTGTTCTCCCTGCCTCCAGTCTCATTTTTAGAAATGAAGCAGAGGAGAATTTAGAATGACTTCCAGGCCTTTGGTGATTATAAGAAAAGCAATACAGAATAGGGAGAAGGCTTAGAAGGAACATTGTTGCAATTGTTTTCATGTATTTTTAGTTTGAAGAGTCTGTAAGCCACAGTGGATAATGGGCCAGGAGATCCTGGACACCATCTTGTTTAGGAAATATATGTCTATATTTGAAATCATAAAAATTTAGGAGATCATCCAGGAAAAGCATGCAGAATGAAAAAAGAGCTAAAGGCAAAATCTGAGGAATATTAACTTTTAAAGGTAAACAGAAGAACAAGATCTTGCAAGGTGTAACTAAGAAAGAACAATATGGAAAACTTGAGTGAAACCACGTTAAAGGAGGGAAACCAAGATGTTACAAAAGCCAGAAAAGTGAGCTAGAAAACTTTACTCGGTATGAACTTCTCAATGAAATTGTCCCTTACTATCCTATTTAAATAGTGTCCTTCTCCCCACTGTCTAGAACTTCCCATGCCTCTTCTGTTTTATTTTTCCAAAGTACTTTTTACCATAACATTTCTAAATATTTTTATTTCTTCATTTTAAACATCTTCACAGAGCTATAATTGATATACCAAACAAACAAACAACCAAAACTGAAACAACCACAACCCTACACTTTGATTCAATGTATACAACCGGGTGAATTTGAAAACATGCATACACCTGAGAAAACATCACCACAAAGTAATAGTCATATTCATCATCTCCAAGCGTTCCTTGTGCCCTTCTGGTGTTTGTTTTGTTTTGTTTCTGTTGGGAGCACCTAACATTAGATCGACCCTCTTACCAACTTTGGAAGTGGGCAATGTAGTATTAAGTATAGGCAATATGTTGTAGAGCAGTACTCTCGAACTGTGATTTTATGCCTAATGAACAACAAAGCAATTCCTCATTTAACCAACCCCACACCCTGGCAACCACCATTCTATTTTCTGGTTCTATGAGTTTCATCATTTTAGATACCTGATGTAAGCGGAATCATGCAGTATTTGTCCTTCCGTAATTGGCTTATTCACTTGGCACAATGTCCTCCAGGTTCCTCAACGTATTGTCACAAAACGGGATAATTTCCTCCTGTTATCAGGCTGAATAATATTCCACTGTTCGGGTATATCGCACACACAAAGGACGAGTGGCTTGAGCACCAACTTCTTCCGCTACCAAAGCACCCTGCGGAGGTGCGGCTTTGGTTTCACCTCCACCCGGAGGTGGAGTGAAGAAGAAAAGCAGAGGCTAGCGAAAGCAGACACGTAGGGGGAGTGAATGTGCCAGCCCAGAGGTTGGGTCTAGGGGGTGGCCTGCCACTGAGTGGGCTGGGGGCCTCGGGTCCTGGCACCTTCCGTGGAGCTGGGGTGAGTGAAAAGCCTGGGTTCCGGGTAGCGGGCCCAGCTGTGCGCCAGGCGGGAAGCATGGGTTGGCGGGTGCCCGCCTGCAACGGGGATCAGGGTTCGCGGGGGCTCATGGGAGCTGGGGCTACGGGAGCCGGCCAGGGCCAGGAGTGGCTGGGCGCTAGACTGCCCCTGGAGCTTGCGTTAGCAGGAGCACGCTAGGAACCTCGTGCTCCTTAGAGCCACCCCTGCTGCGAGAGCCACGGGGGCACTGTGGTGAGCTGGGGAGTTTGGGTCCCAGGAGCCGCTAGTAGCCTGTTTCTACAGGAGTTGCTGCCAGTCGGTGGGCTGGGAGCCTGGGGCCTCAGGAACTGCCTGGGGCCATGGCTGCTGGCACGTGCTAGGGGTGGATAGGCCTGGGTTCGCAGCAGCCTGTTAGGGTGCCACGTAGGGTGGGGGTAGTTGGTGTCGCGCTGGGGCCTCCTGCAGTGAGTCGGAAGGTCACCTTGTTCTCCTTACACAGGAAGCTTCTCTCTTCCGTTGGGCTCCTGCACTGGAGTGGAGGGGGAGGGCTGATGGGTGTACAGTGTGTGTATCTTACCCACCTCAAGGCACTTTATTTTGATGTTTCACCCCAATGGTGTCATCCTTTATCTGGAATCCTTGGCTTTTGTGAAGGTATTCTCGTGTGCAGGTAGTTCGTTGTTCATATTGATGTTCCTGGGGGAGGACGAGTGCTAGAAATTTCTGCAGTCATTTTACTCACGTCACACCGACGTTATATCTTGAATTTAGGTAGCAATGCCCTTTAACTTTTTCTTTTGTAAGAGTGCTTTGGATAGCTTCTTTGCTTTCGCAAATGAATTTTAAAAGTAGATCATCAAATTTTGCAGAAGGGTGGTGGGATTTTTGATGACAATTGCGTGGACTCCTAATATAAATTAGAGGATAGTGAACAGTATTCGTGTGGTTTGTCGCTCCAAGAACTCCGTTAGTTCTTCAGTTTCTTTCAGCAGTCTTTCAGTTTTCTATGTAAAAGGCTTGCATATCTTTTGTTAAATTCATTTAATAGTATTTTGGTTTTTTGATGCTATTTAAATGGAATTTTTATTAAATTATCAACAATTGTTTTGCTCTATATAATAACATTTTTTATTTTTTTGTTGTATAAAAATTACATTTTTTTTTTTTTTTTGGTAAATTAATTTTGTAGCCTATGACCTTGCATAGTTTACATATTCATTCTGGTAGTTGTTTTGTGAATTCTTTAGGGTTTTCTATGTAAACAAACATGTCATCTGTAAGTGGAGATAGTTTTACTGTTTTATTCTGATACTATGCCTACATTTTCTTTTTTGCCTTAATGAAATAGCTGGGATCTCTAGAATCATGTTGAATAGAAGTGATGAGATTGAATATCTGGACTTTTTCTCAAGCTTATGTGAAAGCGTTCACAGTTCACCATTAAGTGTGCTTCTAGGTGTACATTTTAGAAGATATTCTTCATTGCTTTGAGGAATCTGACTTTCATTCTTAATTTGCTGAGATGTTTTTGTTTTGCTTTTAAAGTCACGAATGGATATTGAATTATTTCAAGTGCTTTTTCTTCCTCCCTTGAAGTGATACCATTTTTTTTTTTTCCTGTTAATGTGATGAATTACTCCCATTTTCAAACCTTGCATTTCTGGGGTAGCCCTACCTGGTATTTCATGGTAAACATAACTTTTTATATTGCCAGATTCAATTTGCTATTACTTAAGTATTTGTACATCTATCATTAGAAATGTTTATAATTTTTGTAGAAACATTGTCAACTCTTGGTATTAGGATTATGCTGGCTTTATAAAACAAATCAGAGTGTTTCTTCTATACTCTGAGTTTTGTAAGATGGGTGTTATTTTGTCCTTAAATGTAGAACTTACCAATGAAATAATTGGGCCTGAAATTTTCTTTGTGAGAAGGTTTTTGATAATAAATACAAGGTTATTCCAATTTTCTAATTTTTGTGTCAGTCTTAGTATATTGACTTTTTCAAGAAATTTGTTGATTTTATTTATTATATTTGTTGGTACAAGTTATTAATAATCTCTTAACATATTCTCAGTGTGTTTAGGATTTATAGTGATAATCCCTCTTTTATTCTTCATGTTGGTAATTTGTGTTTTCTCTCAAATTTATTTTCTTGATCAGTCTAGCAAAGGGTTTTTCAGTCTTATTGTTTGAAAGAACCAACATTTGTCTTTGCCAATTTTCATGTTATTTTCTATTTTGTTGATTTCTGCCCTTTACTATATTCCCTTTAAAATTTTTTTTCTTCTTTTCTAGATTCTTGTGTGGAAGCTTGGAAGCTTAGATCATTGATTTTCTACTTTTCTTTTTATTTCTTTTTATTTAAAAAAATTTTAATTCCTTATTTTTGAGAGTGAGAGAGAGACAGAGTGCGAGTGGGGGAGGGACAGATGGAGGGGGAGACACAGAATCCAAAGCAGGCTCCAGGCTCTGAGCTGTCAGCACAGAGCCTGACATGGGGCTTGAACTCATGAACTGCGAGTTCATGACCTGAGCCGAAGTCAGACACTTAACTAAGTCACCTAGGCACCCTTTACCTTTATATATATTTTAAACATAATGTTTAAAAATAAATTTCCCATTGAGCACTGATACATATTTTTGATATATTTTTCTTTGTTCAGTTTGAACTATTTTCTGTTTTCCCTGTGATTTCTTTTTTAACCCACAGACTATTTAGAAATGTGTTGTTTATTTCCAACTATTGTGGGTTTTTTTTTTTTTTTTTTTTTTACTAGATAGCTTAGTTAATTGCTTGCTTGCTTCTTTCTTTCTTTCTTGGTTTTAAATTATTTAACTTCTAGTTAGTTAACATGTAGTGTAATATTGGTTTCAGGAGTAGAATTTAGTGGTTCAACACTTACATGTAACACCCAGTGCTCATCACAATAAGCAACCTCCTTAAAACCCATCACCCATTTAGCCCATCCCCCCCGCTCCCCTCTAACAACCTTCAGATTGTTCTGTATAGTTAAGAGTCTCTTTTATGGTTCGTCTCCCTCTCTTTTTTTCTTCCCCTATGTTCATCTGTTTAGTTTCATAAATTCCACATATGAGTGAAATCATGTGGTATTTTTCTTTCTCTGACTGACTTATTCCATTTTGCTCCAGCTCCATCCACATCATTGCAAATGGCAAGATTTCATTCTTTTTGATGGCTAAATAATATTCTAGTGTGTGTGTGTGTGTGTGTGTGTGTGTGTGTGTGCGTGTGTGTATATACATATGCATACACCACATTTTCTTCATCCATTCTTCAGTCAGTGGACATTTGGGCTCTTTTCATAATTTGGCTATTGTTGATAATCCTGCTATAAATATTGGGACTTCATTAAAATAAAAAGCTTCTGCACTGCAAAGGAAACAATCAACAAAATTAAAAGGCAACCTACAAAATGAAAGAAGATATTTGAAAATGACATATCTGATAAAGGATTAGTATCCAAAATCTATAAAGAACTTATCAAACGCAACACCCCCAAAACAAATAATACAGTTAAGAAATGGGCAGAAGACATGAATAGACACTTTTCCAAAGAAGATATTCAGATGGCTAATGGACACATGAAAAGATGCTCAACATCACTCATCATCAGGGAAATACAAATCAAAACTACAGTGAGATATCACCTCACACCTGTCAGAATGGCTAAACTTAGCACAGGAAACAACAGTTGTCGGTGAGGATGTGGAGAAAGAGAAACCCTCTTACACTGTTGGTGGGAATGCAAACTGGTGCAGCCACTCTGAAAAATAGTATGGAGGCTCCTCAAAAAGATAAAAATAGGACTACCCTATGACCCAGCAATTGCACTACTAAATATTTACCCAAAAGATACAAAAATATTGATTCAAATATGATCAGTATATTGATACATATGATTGGGGCACATGCACCCCAATGTTCATAGCAGTTAATTGCTTTCTAATTAAATTCTTTTGTGGCCAGAGAACATATCCTGTATTATTTTAGTCCTTTGAAACTTATTGACACTTATTTTAGATCACAGCACATGCTCTCTATCTTGGTGAACATACTGTATGTAATTGAAAATAATATGTGTTCTATGGTTGTTGGGAGTAATGTTTTACAAATATCAATTAGGTCAAGATGAATAATAGTATTGTTGATTATCTATGCTTTTATTGACTGTCTGTTGATCTATAAATTGTTGAGAGAGGGGTGTTAGTATGGTTAACTATGACTGTGAAATTGTCTTTCTCTTCAGCTCTAAATTTTTTCGTGTATTTTGAAACCTTGGTATTAGCCATGTACATGTTTATGAGTGTTAATATGGTTGAATTCACCCTCTTAGTATTATGAAATGTTTCTTTGTATTTCTGACAATACTCTTTATCTTGATGTCTATTTTTTGTTGATGTTAATATAGTGACTCCAGTCTTATGCTTACTATTTGCATGGTCTTTTTCATCCATTTACTTGTTTGGAGTTTCCATCTCTCTGCTAACATTACCCATCTGCTATTGTATGTTGCCTACATTTTTGATTAGAGCCCTTAATATATTGATCATAGTTACTTTAAATTCCCTTTTTGATAATTCCAGTATCTGTCATATCTGTCTGATTCTTATGATTGCTTTATCTCTTCACATTGTGTTTGTTCTTGCATTGTAGCATGACTTATAAATTTTTTATTGAAAGCTGGATCTGTTGTAGATAATAAGAACTATGGTAAACAGACCTTCATTGTGAGGATTTACAGTAATCTAGAAGTTAGGATATTTAATGTTTTCTGTAGCTATAGGTGGCAGAGGCTTCAGATTCCTCTAGTGTCCGTGTATTTGTCTCCCCTCTTGACTTTGAGCTTCCCTTAGTACTCCTCCTCAAAAAAAGTCAGTGTATGTGTCTTGTAGCTTTTCACCTGTAACCGGCTGTCATTGTACTAAAGCCCTATTATTGTGGGAAAGTGTGTGGAAGGGGGAGTGTTCTCTAATTATCTGGTTATATCTTAGTGTTTTAGTGAGCTTGTGTCTTGGGGCCGTGACCTTCAGATGTGTTTATCCAGTGATATAATGCTCCAAACCCCATTTTTATTCCCTTCCCTGGCTATAGTGTTCCCAATGTATTTCCAAGAGGTCTTGACCTATGTTGACTGTTCTTTTTGTTGTTGTTAAATGAGATAGGAAGTCTAGAGGTGGTTGGAGTTGGAGAAATGCTCTTATCCTAACTGAGATGTGACTCTGGCAAAGTTATTTTTTCTGGAGAGTAGTCCTTTGTTATGAAATATTCCATGGGTATACTTCACACTGATTATTTTCTCTACCCTGCCAGAATGAAGAAGTGATCTTTCTTGGATCTTCTTTATAAGAACATTGTGGAATTCCTGGAGGCAAAGCCCATGAAAATGTGCCATGTCCAGGAGTTTCTTACTCTCAGGCTAGTCAACATTTGGTCTCCAGAAAAGTGTCAAAAAAACAAAACAAAACAAAACAAAAAAAACCCCACAGAGTTCCTACCAGTTTATAGCTTCAGCAGCTTCTGCCCTAGGTAATCAGATCTTGGCTGTGTCTCTTTGAATTTGTCTCTCCAGATTTTGGGGTGGTGGTTTGCTCTGCAATTTCATTTCTTTGATCAGCTCAAGAATAGTTGTTAACATTTAATATTTCAAACTTTTTTTCTTATAAAGATCTGAGTGATGATTTCCAAGCTGTTTACATATCAGAGCTAAATAGAAGTCTTACATTCATTTACTTATTTTTATACTATGTATACATAGTATCCAGTGGGTCTTAGTTCTTTATGTATCCTGACAGTTTCTGTTTTTTAATTGTTGATATGGTTGTATTTAGGTCTACTATTTTACTCTTTGTGTTTTGTTTCTACCTTTTTGTGATTGTTTTCCTTCTTTTCTACCTGCTTTCAACTTTGACTAGTTTTTAGAATTCAATTTAACTTTGTTCTTTTTTTAGTTATACCATTTATATTAATTTTTATTGATTGCTCTAAGGATTTTAATAAACATCCATAAATTTATTTATTGAGGGAATAGAGGAAGATGGTGGCAGAGGGAGTAGGAGGACCCTAGGCTTGCCTTGTCCTGTGAATACAACTAGATAACTATCAAATCATCAAATGACCTGAAGACTGACAGAACAAACTCCACAACTAATGTGAGAGAAAAGGCCACATTGGAGAAGGTAGGAAATGCAGAGATGTGAATTAGGGAAGAAATGGATCTGAGCTGCTGTGGAGGGGAGGGGGCTGTGGTCACGGAGAAGGGTGTGTTACAGAGGAGTACACAGGAATGCACATGGAGAATGTTTCCCCATAGCCATTGGCTTGGAAAATGAGAGGGGCTGAATTTCGTGAGTTCTTGCAACCAGCAGGGCTTAAAGCCTGGAGTTTTAAAGATCAGTGCACTTGGCTGGGATAGAACCCAGAGGGCACTGCACTGCTCTTAGAGAGAAGGCAGGCAGACAACCCAGAGGCATATGGCATGGAAACAGTGATCTGATGTGTTCCTGGGGCACACAGCGGGGAGATTATTTGGTCTTCTCAGAGCATGTCCCTGAGAGGCATCATTCATGGAGATGTCACTCCAGAAACAAAGGAGCTAGCTGGCCCCATTTCCCTCCCCTACCCCTCAGAATAAACACAGAGACACATGCAGGACACAGTGCAGCATGGACACTGGCTGCTTAACTTGCTTACACCATGCCTTACCACCCTGTGCTTTCATGGAACTGCTCTTCTCAGTCACACTTACCTCAGTCCCGGCACAGCAGAGCCCCTTCCCCTAGAAGTCCAGCACAAATACCTGCCCAAACCATGTCTCCTGACCAGAGGGTTTTGCAGGGGCTCAGTTCTGGTGGAGGTGGTGACAGGTCTCATTTCATGATAAGGCCAAAGCACACCTGATTAAAACTTGACATATTCAGGCCAGGGACCAAACACTGCCCACAGCAGGCAAGGAAAGCCTCTGTAGATGCCTAGCCTAAAGGACAGAGTAGCCAGAATACAACAGCAGAGTTCATGCAACATACACTGGAGGCACTCCCTGAAGTGCCAGGCCCTGAGCGCTATAGGACCTGTTGAGAGATAAATGGTAGAGAAGAAGGCAGAGACTTACGCAATATGAGAAGACAGAGGAATTTATCCCAAGTGAAAGAACGAAATGAGGCCCTGCCCAAAGATATAAAAGAAACAGATATAAGTAGCATGGCCTGATGGAAAATTTAAAGCAATGATCATAAGGATACTCATTGGACTTGAGAAAAGAATGGAAGACATCAGTGAGACCTGCACCACAGGTATAAAAGAATTAAAAAAGAATCAGTCACTCCCATCAGTAGTGCAAGAGGGTTCCCCTTCCTTGCCAACACCTGTTGTTTCTTGTGTTGTTGATTTCAGCCATTCTGACAGGTGTGAGGTGGTATCTCATCATGGTTTTGATTTGTATTTTCTTGATGCTGAGCAACATGAAGAGTGCAGTAAATGAGATTAAGAACATGCTGGATACAATGAACAGAAGCCTGGAAGAAGCAGAGGAATTAATTAGTGACATAGAAAACAAAGTAATGGAAAGCAGTGAAGCTGAACAAAAGAAAGAATTGTGCAAAATGAGAATAAATTTAGGGAATTCAGTGAGTCCATCAAATGTAATAACATTTGTATTAGAGGAATCCCAGAAGAAGAAGAGAGAAAAAGGGGCAGAAAATTTACTTGAAGAAGTAATAGCTCAAAATTTCCCTAATCTGGAGAAGGATACAGGCATCCAGCTCTAGGAGACACAGAAGACTCCCTTCAAAATAAAAAAATGCAGGACCACACTAAGACATATTGTAATTAAATTTGGAAAACATAGTGATACAGAAAAAAATCTTAAAAGCAACAAAAGAAGTCATCAATATATATTAGGGAAAACTTACAAGGCTAGCAAGAGATTTTTCAACAGAAACATAACATGCCAGAAAGGAGTGGCATGATATATTCAAAGTATTGAATGGGAAAAATTGTAGCCAAGAATACTCAATCCTGTAAGGCTATAATTCAGAATAGAAGGAGAGAGAGAGTTCCCCAAATAAATGAAAACTGAAGGAGTTCAGGACTACTAAACCAACCCTGCAAGAAATATTAAAGGGGATTCTTTGAGTGCAAAGGAGAGTCTAAAAGTGATAGTATAAAGGCAAGAAATGCAAAAGTAATAAAAATGAATATTTCTACAAAAAATTAGTCAAGGAACTCACAAAAAAGGATATACCTAAAACATACATACACACACACACACACACACACACATATGTATATATACATATACCTAAAACATGGGGAGGAGAGGAGAAAAGATTGGGTTCAATCTTAAATGATTATCAACTTAATATAGACTGCTATTTGCAGAAGAGGTTATATACAAACCTAATGGTAAGTGTAAATATAAAAAACCACTCATAACATGCAAAGAATAAAGAGAAAGAAATAAAAATGTATCACTGAAGAAAATCAGCAAAACATGAAAGACAAGAAAAGATCAGAGAAAATCTCCAGAAACAACTACAAAACAAGTAGTAAAATGGCAATAAATACACAGCTATCAATAATTACTGGGAATGTAAATGGATTAGACACTCCAATAAAAAGACATAGTGTCAGAATCAATTAAAAAACCCCGAACCCATCCATATGCTGCCTATAAGAGACTCATTTTAGACCTGAAGACACCTGCAGATTTAAAGTGAGGGGTTGGAGAAACATTTATCATGCAAACAATGTCAAAAGCTGGTCTAGCAATACTTATATTGAATAAACTAGATTTTAAAACAAAGATTTTAATGAGACAAAGAAGTTCATTATATAATAATAAAGAGGACAATCCAACAAGAAGATATAACAGTTGTAAATATTTATGCACCCAACATGATGGCACCCAGATATGTAAAACAATTAATAACAAACATAAATTAATTGCTAATAATACAGTAATAGGAAACTTTCACACCTCACTTACATCAATGGACAGATCATCTAAACAGAAAACCAACGAGGAGACAATGGCTTTGAATGACACACTGGGCCAGATGGACTTAACAGTTATATTTAGAACATTTCATCCTAAAACAGCAGAATACATTCTTTTCAAGTGCACATGGAATATTCTCCAGAATAGATCAATGTTAGGCCACAAAATAGGCCTCATCAAAGTCATACCATGCACCTTTTTAAAAAAAATGTAATTTATTGCCAAATTGGCTAACATACAGTGTATACAGTATACTCTTGGTTTTGGGGGTAGATTCCTGTGATTCATTGCTTACATATAACACCCAGTGCTCATCCCACCAAGTGCCCTCCTCAATGCCCATCACATATTTTCCTCTCTCCCCTGTCGCCCACCGCCCCCCCCCCCCATCAACCCTCAGTTCTCTTTATTTGAGAGTCTTTTATGGTTTGCCTCCCACCCTCTCTATTTTATTCTCCTTCTCTTCTGTGATGGTCTTCTGTTAAGTTTCTCAAGTTCCGCATATGAGTGAAAACATATGATATGTCTTTTCTCTGACTGACTTATTTGACTTAGCATAATACCCTCCACTTCCATCCATGTCGTTGCAAATGACAGGATTTCATTCTTTCTCGTTGCCAAGTATTCCATTTTATATATAAACCATATCTTCTTTATCCATTCATCAGTTGATGGACATTTGGGCTCTTTCCATAATTTGGCTATTGTTGAAAGTGCTGCTATAAACATTGGGGTACAAGTGCCTCTATGAATCAGCACTCCTGTATCCTTCGGATAAATTCCTGGTAGTTCTATTGCTGGCTATTTTTATTTTTCTGAGGAAACTCCACACTGTTTTCCAGAGTGATTGCACAAGTTTGCATTCCCACCAACTGTGTAAGAGGGTCCCTGTTTCTCCATATCCTCTCCAGCACCTGTTGTTTCTTGAGTTGTTAATTCTAGCCACTCTGACCGGTATGAGGTGGTATCTCAGTGTGGTTTTGATTTGTATTTTTCTGATAATGAGTAACATTGAGCATCTTTTCATGTGTCTGTTGGCCATCTGGATGTCTTCTTTGGAAAAGTGTCTATTCATGTCTTCTGCCTATTTCTTCAGTGGATTGTTTGTTTTTCAGGTGTTGAGTTTGGTAAGTTCTTTATAGATTTTGGGTACTTACCCTTTATCTGATATGTCATTTGCAAATATCTTTTCCCATTCTGTCGGTTGCCTTTTAGTTTTGTTGATTGTTTCCTTTGCAGTGCAGACGCTTTTTATCTTGATGAGGGCCCAATGGTTCATTTTTGCTTTTCATTCCCTTGCCTTTGGAGCAAGAAATTGCTGCGGCTGAGGTCAAAGAGGTTGTTGCCTGTTTTCTCCTCTAGGGTTTTAATGGTTTCCTGTTTCACATTTAGGTATTTCATCCATTTTGAGTTTATTTTTGTGTATGGTGTAAGAAAGTGGTCTAGTTTCATTCTTCTGCATGTTGCTGTCCAGTTCTCCCAGCACCATTTGCTAAAGAGACTGTCTTTTTTTCCATTGGATACTCTTTCCTAATTTGTCTAAGATTAGTTGGCCATACATTTGTGGATCCAATTCTGGGTTTTCTATTCTATTCCATTCGTCTATGTGTTTGTTTTTGTCATGCACCTTTTCCGACTGCAATGCTATGAAAGTAGAAGTCAACCACAAGCAAAAATCTGGAAAAAAACACAAATGCGTGGAGGTTAAATAACATGCTACTAAATGATGAGTGGGTTAACTATGAGATAAAAGAAGAAATTTAAAAAAATACATTGAACAAATGAAAATGAAAGCACAATGGCCCAGAACCTTTGGGATGCACCCAAAGTGGTCCTAAGATACAGATCTATCTCAAGAAAAAAAATATCAAATAACCAACCTAACTTTACACCTAAAGGAGCAAAGAACAACAAATGAAGCTTAAAGCCAGCAGAAGGAAGGGAATAATAAATATTAGAGCAGAAATAAATTATATATAAACTATAAAAACCCCAATAGAACAGATCAATGAAATCAGGAGTTGGTTTTTTGAAAAAAATCAATAAAGTTGATAAACCTTTAGCCAGTCTTATTAAAAAAAGAGAAATGACCCAAATAAGAAAAGTCACAAATGAGAGAGGAGAAATAACAACCAACACTACAGAAATACAAACAAGTATAAGAAAAATATTATGAGAAACAATGAATTTGGTTAGCTAGAAGAAATGGATAAATTCCTAGAAACATATAAATTACCAAAGCTGAAACAGGAAGAAATAGAAAACTTGAAAAGACTGAAAACCAGCAAAGAAATTAAATTAGTAATAAAAAAACTCCCAACAAACAAAAGACCAGGACCAAATGGCTTAACAAGTTAATTCTACCAATCATTTAAAGAAGAGTTAATACTGGGGTGCCTGGGTGGCTCAGTTGGTTAAGTGTCCAACTCTTGATTTTGGCTTAGGTCATGATCTCACAGTTCTTGAGATTGATCCCTGCATTGGGCTCTGTGCTGACAGCACGGAGCCTGCTTGGGATTCTCTCTCTCTCACTCTTTCTCTGCTCCTCCACTGCTTACACATGTGTGTGTATGTGCTCTCTCTCTCAAAAATAAACATTAAAAAAAGAAGAGTTCATACCTATTCTTCTTAAACTATTCCAAATAATTGAAAAGTAAGGAAGCTTCATTCTATAAGGCCAGCCTGATACTATAACCAGATACAGTTGTTTGGAGTCTACTTGGCACTTACTTATTTCAGGGTAAGCCAGAGTGGCTGACGATACATTAAATTTGGGTTTCCCTCTGTCTGGTTCTTCCCTTTCTGGGATACCCTCCTCACTTTCTAGTGGCTGTGGTTTTAGTAGACTTTCCACCCTAGTTCATCCCAGAAGAATTGTGAGTTCTAGCTGTTATGATAGATGTCATCTATGGTCTATACTAAGGCTAAGAGCTCCATATAATTGGTTCTCAGTCCTTCATTCTTCAAAGTGTCAACTCCATCTAGAATCTGCTTGATGTTTTCACTCTAAAGTGCTTTTGGGTCTATTTGTCCTGAGTTTATAATTCTTATCTTGGGGCACCTGGGTGGCTCAGTCAGTTGAGCGTCCGACTTCGGCTCAGGTCATGATCTCATGGCTCATGAGTTCGAGCCCTGTGTCAGGCTCTGTGCTGACAGCTTTGGAGCCTGGAGCCTGCTTTGGATTCTGTGTCTTCCTCTCTCTCTGCCCCTAACCCACTTGCATTCTGTCTGTGTCTCTCTCGAAAAGAAATAAACATTAAGAAAAATTGAAAAAAAAAACTTATCTGCAGAGGGTGGATAAAGAAATGGAGCTGTGAAAGCTCTTAAAGTTCTCTTTGGCTAATTGTAACATCTCTCATTCCTAGGGCTGCTTCTGTTGACTGATTTTACTTCTGGCCATTGGTCACATTTTCCCACTTCTTTGCTTTTCAAGAAATTTTAAATTGTTGGGCATTGCAGATATGTGCTATCTTTCTTTAAAGAGCTTTGAATTTGATTCTATGGGTCTAGATTTGTCCTCACTGTAGCCTTAGAGTAATATTGTACCTAAAGTGTGGACTTTCTGGGGATATCAACTGAATGCCTGAAGTGTTTATCAATATCTCTCTACTCTGGATGGTCATAGCTTCATCTCCCAGTTCTGTATGATCTCTAGAATATCCATTTAATTGAGAGATCTCTGATACTTTCTGCCAGGACTTGCAAAATCACTCCATGTGTAATTTAGAATTGAACCAAAAATTCAATGGAACCTCTAGGTAGATTTCTGGAGTTCCTTTTCTGCATGGCTTCCCCTTCTAATAATATGCCCTACAAATTTCATCTGTGCTAATAACATTGAATTCTTATCTTTATCTCCTAATTTCATTAAGATCACTGTGCTCCCTTTGGGGTATATTTCCCTGGGACATCATCTGGAAAGTGATTGTGGGCAGAGAGCTGATATAATTTGAGACTCAACTCATTTATTTTCTTTTTCTCAGAGATCACAGTTCTATACTTCATGTTTTCTAATATGTGAAAATTGTCTTATGTATTTTGTGCACTTTCATAGCTATTTATTGTGGAGGTCTGATAACCAATTCTTCTGCCATAGCTGGAAGACAAAGTCCCTTTTTCACAAAAGCTGAACATATACAAATTATCAGATCTTACCTACAGAGACTCTGATTAAATATGTTTGTGCAAGGACTCAAGAGATTTCATTTGGTAGTCCTCCCGTTTCATGGTAATTTTGATGTAGGTAATTAGAATGTCATACTGGGATAAAGTTAAGATAAGAGAAACAATACCATCTGAAATTTATATTTATTAAATTAAAGTCATATTAGAGTCCAAATGTCAGCATGGTGGTATCCTGAGTAATTCAGATGAAGTCAAGAGAATAGGCCAGCAATAGTAGGTACATAAGCCTGTTAGAGATTGGAAGGGGTCTGATTAGAATCGGGACCACAGAAATAAAAATTCTGTTTGAAATATTAACTGGGAGTAACTGAAAACAGAAGAGGAGAATCTTCCTGCCAGATGGGAAAGATGTTGGTAGATGCACAGATTAAGGAGGCTTTGTTCTAGCTTTGGCCTCTGGTCACTGACAGCATAGCCCTTGAGTGCAAACTAAAAGCCAGAGGGACATGTATCCCCTCTGATCTCTGCTGCCACATTTCTCACCACAAAACTTTGCAGCCAAGTATTCCCCAGGCACTCCAGGTTCTTCTAAGCAGAGCTGCCATGCTTCCTGGAAGATATTACTGTTTATGTCAACCTGGTCTCAAGAGCTGTCTAAAAGAGCAAAGGGATTTACTGCTCAAAGGAGATGAAAGATTGGAAGAGGCCAAAGATCTTAACTCAGAGAAAACCCATTAAAGATATTTTGCCTTGTCAGAGACTGTCTATATGCCAACTCCTTAAAAAGGAACATCTAAAGACAGAAATTTATAAAGACAGAATGGCAGGTAAGAAGGCAAACATTTGTTTTTCCCTAAAGGTACAGGTAGAATTCACATAGCTATGCTGACTGCCATGCAGTAATTGACTTTCTTTCCAGCCCTGTTCTTACCATTCCTTACTGAGTCAACTTTTTTCAGTAACTGGTTTCCTGAACGCTTGATTTTGTTGAGACTTCCCTTAAAGTCACTATACCCAAACTGAACTTCTGCTTGGAAGGCAAAGTTGAAAAGACAGACCCTAAATAATCTTTTCTGCACTCTAAAATAGCAAACAACTCTACTATGCTTATCTGTAGCTCCAGAAGGTAACCTTAGGCCTTAGCTCTGAAGTCCCTCTGGTTCATTTCAGTATTTTTTAGTTCCCTAGATGCCATTTTCCTATGCATCATTGTCCCTTCGAGGACTTTTTATCAGAAATGCTGGCATTACAGTTCCCTTGTAACATCCCACCACTGGCTCAGCCTTAAAATAAGTGCTAGCTGCCAAACCTCACTCACAACAGGGGACAGATCAGAAAAGGAGGGGCAATACTGCCATGCAGAATCACAAATGAAAATATCAGCCAGCTTTAAAGGCATCAGATTATCTTCCTAGTTCAAATTGCCAGGCTCTGTCAAGGAGTGATATGGTGTTTCCTGATGTGTTGAAAGCAGCACTGCGATGAAAGGAAGATAGTGCCCTTATCCAGCTGAAATTTTGAACTGGATACCCCGTGGGAGTCTTGTATATAGTCTTTGACTCATCACAATAAAGACTGGCTGCTGACAGCTCATCAACTTTGACTTCTGGCCAAAACCCTAATACTTGGCTTCCTTTTTTACCCCCCTCTGAACTCTTCCATTTCTCATTTTCTAACTTCTTCCACCTACTCTTTAGATATCGAAGGTTTTCCTGGGTCTGAAGGCAGCCTTGACCCATTGCAGTATCGGTCCACTGACTCATTTGCCAAAGCATGTTGGACATTTTTTGTCCTACTATTTGTAATGCAGCTAATATTTATTGATCACTCTGCTAGATGCAAGAGGTGTAGACATAAAGAAACATGGTTACTACCGTCACGGGGAACTTCCACAAGTGTGTTTGTAGATCTACCTACATCAGGACTACTTGGGCAAACTTGTTAAAAATCTAGATTTCTGGGTCCCAACTAAGATTTACTGTGTAGAAATTCCTGAAGTTAGATGCAAGAGTCTACGTTTTTAATTAGCTCCCCAGGGTTCTTAAACACGTTGTTTGATAACCACTAATAAATACACAAATATGGAATTAAAATTTATGGTAAAGGACCTAAAAGATGAAAGGATGGCATAGAAAGGCAAATTTAGGTTCAAACATGTGGGCTAAAAGGGGCCTAAGGAAGTGATTTCTTAAAAAAAATGTATTTATTTAAATTCAAGTTAGTTAACATACAGTGTATTATTGGTTTCGGGAGGAGAACCCAGTGGTTCATCACTTACATATAACACTCAGTGCTCATCCCAACAAGTGACCTCCTGAATGCCCATCAAGAAAGATACATTGAAACTGAGACTTGAGAGATAAGTGGAATCATTCAGATGAAGAATTGGGAAAAAACATTCTTCAGGCAGAGAGAAAACTTATGCAAATGTCCTAAGGTGATAATATTGATATTTTCCTAGCCCATATACATGCCTAGTTTCTTGTCCTAAAAGAACTATCAACATGTAAAGACATGCACCCTATAATCTGGGTTTAAGTCTTCTCTTCTACTTTGGCCTCAGCCTAAAAATATCCTTATTAGGACCTTACTTAAGTTAGGAAAGAGTTGTAGGGGGATTGTTAAGATGGCAAATGACTAGAGCAACCCTAAGCTTGCCTCCTCCCTTGAACACACCTAGATAAATATCAAATCATTCTGAACACCTGAGAAATTGATCTGAAGCCTGAAAGAACAAAGCTGCATATCTACAAGCAGAAAAAATGACCACCTTGTAGAAGGTAGGAAGTATAGAGAGTTGATTTAGGGGAGAAAAGAGCTGCAGGTGTTGGGGAGGGGAGGGAGTCCTGGTAGCTGAAGGGAGAGAGAGAAAGAGAGAGAAAGAATGAAAAAAGTGAAAACACGAGTAGGGAATTTCAAAGGTAAACCACTTCCCCCAAACCATTGACTTGGAAAACGGAGAGCATTTAAAAAAAATTTTTTTTAATATTTATTTATTTTTGAGAGACAGAGACAGAGCATGAGCAGGGGAGGGGCAGAGAGCAAGGGAGACACAGAATCCAAAGCAGGCTCCAGGCTCTGAGCTGTCAGCACAGAGCCCGACGTGGGGCTTGAACACGTGAACTGTGAGATCATAACTTGAGCTGAAGTCAGACGCTTAACCGACTGAGCCACCCAGGTGCCCCAAGGAGAGTGTTTTTTAAACAGTGGAGCACAGAGTCTGAAGTTTCATAGGTCAGTGCCATTGCCAAGGTCATGCCTGGTGGTGCTTTGCTGGGGAAGGAGGAAAGAGATGCAGTAGTGGATAGTATGATCTGAAGATCCCCTGAGTCATATGGAGAGAAACCGTTCCCCGTCTTGGAGTGCATTTGGTAGAGGTGATAGGGCAAAAGACCCTGTGGTTGTGATTGAGCTGCTCCTTTCACAAGCATAGGGACAAAGACACCAGCTGAGGGCAGCAAACCTTGGCACCAGCTTTGTGCTGTGATTTATCATAAACTAGGAACCACGGCTCAATTGTACAACCATTTTTTGGTACAAGCTAACACAGCCACAGTGACACCCTCCCCCAGAATATCAATGTAGGGCTGTACAATGGGGGAGTCTTTGAAGTTAGTTTTGAAACCCAGCCACATCTGAGATAAAACATAGGAGGGTAGACAGCTCAGACTTAGATAGGGTGCATGTGAGGATCTGACTGAAGCTGGGGACACAGGAGGGGTAATTGTTTGCTCATCTGTGAAGGTTTCCTGAGCAGTGGTGGGCATGAACTCCCCATTCCAGAGATGAGAGAGCAGGGTGAGGCCATTTTCACCCCTGGCCCACCAGCAGTGACCAACCTTAGTGAGCTAAGGAGAACCACCAATTGGAGACTGCTGTCGTTACACCAAGCCCCACCCCCTACACCCTAAAGGCTTATTTCCTGTATGGGAAAGTCAGCCTGAGAATTAGTGCAACAGGCCTCCCTCCCAGAAGGCCAGCACAGACCACTCATAAGCACCAAGTCTACTGATCATAGAGTGCTGAAAAGCTTCAGCTCTAGGGGAAATAGGATCTGGCATTTTTTATTTTTTATTTTTAATTTAGTTTATTTCTTATTTTTAAATTTTTGCTTATCAGTGTGTGTGTGTGTGTGTGTGTGTGTGTGTGTGTATAGTTTTTGAATCCAGCATTTTTTTCAAATGTTTATTTTTGAGAGAGACAAAGTGTGAGTGGGTGAGGGGCAGAGAGGGTGGGGGATAGAGAATCTGAAACATACTTTGTGCTGCCAGTGCAGAGCCTGATGTGGGGCTTGAACTCATGAACCATGAGATCATGACCTGAGCCAAAGTCAGACACTTAAGCAACTGAGCCACCCAGGCATCCTTGGATATATCTTCTTTTAACAAGCAGACTAAAACAAGCCTAGTTTGTTGTTGTTTGTTTTCTCTTTTTTTTTTTTTTCTGGACAAAATGACAAGACGGAGGAATTCACCCCAAAAGAAAGAACAAGAAGTATAAATTATGGACAGGGATTTAATCAATACAGACATAAGAAAGATGTCTTAACTAGAATTTAAAACACTAATCATAAGAGTACTAGCTGGGCTTGAAAAAAGTGGAGAAAACATGAGAGAATCATTTGCTGCAGAGATAAAAGAACTAAAATCTAATTGGGCTGAAATTAAAAATGCTATAACCTAGATACAGAGGAATGAATCAGTGATATAGAAGATAAAATTATGGAAAATAATGAAGCCAGAAAGAATAGTAGTAGATCATGAATGTAGACTTAAGGAAATTAGCAACTTCTTAAAACACAATAATATTCAGATCCTAGGAGTCCCAGAAGATGAAGAGAGAGAAAAAGGGGCAGAAAGTTTGTTTGAGCAAATTTTAGCTGAAAACTTCCCTAATCAGGGTAAGGACACAGACATTGAAATCCAGGAAGCACAGAGAACTCCCATTAAATTTGACAAAAACTGGTAATTACCTAGACGTATCACAATCAAATTCACAAAAGACAGAGACAAGGAAAGAATCTTGAAAGCGGCAAGGGAAGTATAGTCCTTATCCTACAAGGGGAAACAGATCAGATTTGTAGTCGATCTGTCCAAAGAAACTTGGTGGTCCAGAAAAGAATGGAAGGATATATATATTCAACATGCTGAATGGGAAAACTATGCAGCCAAGAATACTTTATCCACTAAGGGAGTCATTCAGAATAGAAGGAGAGATAGAGTTTCCCAAATAAAAACGAAAGGAGTTTGTGACCACTAATCCAGCCCTACTAAAAATATTAAAGAGGAATTTCTGAGTGGGGGAAAAAATACCAAAGCAACTAAGACTAGAAAGGACCATCACTGGAAACACCAACCTTACAGGTAATACAATGGCACTAAATTCATATCTTAAAATAATCACTCTGTAAATGGACTAAATGCTCCAATTGAAAAACATAGGGTATCAGAATGGATTAAAAAAAAATAAGACCCATCTATATGCTGCCTACAAGAGACTCATTTTAGACCTAAAAACACCTACAGATTGAAAGTTAGGGAATGGAGTATCAACTATCATACTAACGGACATCAAAAGGAAGCCAGAGCAGCCATACATATATCAGACAAAGTAGATTTTAACCAATGACTATAATAAGAGATGAAGAAGGGCATTATATCATAAGGGGGTCTATCCATCAAGGAGATCTAACTGTTGTCAAGTGTTTGTGCCCCCAACTTGAAAGCACCCAAATATATAAATCAACTGATAACAAACTTAATGAAAGTCATTGATAAGAATACATTAATATTAGGGAACATTAACACCCCACTTACAGCAATAGAAAATCTAAGCAGAAAATCAACAGGGAAACAGTGACTTTGAATGACACACTGGGGCAGATGGACTTAACAGATCTATTCAGAATATTTCATCCTAAAGCTACAGAATACACATTCTTTTCGAGTGCACATGGAACATTCCTCAGAACAGATTGCATATGGAGTAACAAATCAGCCATTAACAGGTACAGAAAGATTGAGATCATACCATACATATTTTCAAATCACAATGCTATGAAACTTGAAGTCAACCACAAGAAAAAATTGGGAAAGACCATAAATATATGGGGGTTAAAGAACATCCCACTAAAGAATGAATGGGTTAACCAGGAAATTAAAGAAGAAATAAGAAAGTATAAGGAAACAAATGAAAATGCAAACACGAGAGTCCAGAACTTGTGAGATGCAGCAAAGGCAGTCCTAAGAGGGAAGTATATTGCAATACAGACTTAATTCCAAGAAGCAAGAAGAGTCTCAAATACACAACATAATCTTACACCTAAAAGACCTAGAAGAAGAATAGTAAATAAAGTCTAAAACCAGTAGAAGAAGGGAAATAAAAAAAAGAGCAGAAATTAATGATAAACAAATAAAAAAAACCCCAGAACAGATCAATGAAACTAAGAGCTGTTTCTTTGAAAGGATTTAAGATTGACAGACCCATAACCAGACTTACCAAAAAGAAAAGAGAAAGGACCCCAATAAATAAAAGCATGAATAAAAGAGGAGCAATCACAACCAGCATCACAGAAATACAAATTTTTATAAGAGAATATTATGAGAAATTGTATGCCAACAAGTTGGGCAATCTGGAAGAAATGAACAAGTTCCTCAAAACATACAATCTGCCAAACTAAAACAGGAAGAAATAGGAAATTTGAACAGACCCATTACCAGCAAAGAAATTGAATCAGTAATCGAACTTCTTCTAACAAACAAAATTCCAGTGCCAGATGACTTCCCAGGGAAATTTTACCATACATTTAAAGAGTTAATGCCTATTTTTCTCAAAATGTTCCAAAAAAATAGAAATGGAAGGAAAACTTCCAAACTGCTTCTGTGAGGCCAGCATTACCTTGATTCCAAAACCTGAGGAAGACCCACTAAAAAGGGGAATTACAGAGCAATGTCCCTGATGAACATGGATGCAGATTTTCTCAACAAGATATCAAACAGAATCCAACAGTACATTAAGAGAATTATTCACTATGTTCAAGTGGGATTTATTCCTTGTCTGGAGGGTGGTTCAGTATCAACATGATATACCTACCACATTGGTAAAAGAAAGGATAATGATCCATATGATCCTCTTAATAGTTGCAGAAAAAGCATTTGACAAAATATGGCATCCATTTTTGATAAAAACCGTCAACAAAGTAGGGGTAGATGGAACATATCTCAACATTATAAAGGTCATATACAAAAGATCCACAGCTAATATCATCCTCAATGGGGAAAACCTCAGAGCTTTTCACCTATGGTCAGGAATCGGTGAAAATATGGACAGATATGTCCACTCTCACCATTACTATTTAACATAGTACTGGAAGTCTTAGCCTCCAGCAATCAAACAACAAAAAGAAATAAAAGGCATCTAAATCAGTAAGGAAGAAGTCAAACTTTCACTTTTTGCAGACAACATGACACTCTATGTAGAAAACCAAAAATACTGCATCAAAAAATTGTTAGAACTGATATATGAATTCAGCAAAGTCGCAGGATATAAAATCAATGTACAGAAATCTGTTGCATTTCTTTTCACCAATAATGAAGTAGCAGAAAGAAAATAAGGAATTGATACCATTTATAATTGTACCCAAACCCATAAGATACCTAGAAATAAACCTTTCCAAAGAGGTAAAAGATCTGTACATGAAAACTGTAGAGCACTTAAGTCAAGAAATTGAAGAGGACACAAAGAAATGGAAAAACATTCAATATTCAGGGATTGGAAGAGCAAATATTGTTAAAATGTCTATACCACCCAAAGCAAGGGTAACCCTTTTACGCTGTTGGTGTGAATGCAAACTAGTGCAGCTGCTCTGGAAAACAGTACAGAGGTTCCTCAAAAAGTAAAAGATAGAGCTGCTGTATGGTCCATCAGTTGCACTGCTAGGTATTTACACAAAGGATACAAAGATATTGTATTGAAGGGAAATATGCATCCCGATGTTTACAGCAGCATTATCAACAATAGCCAAATTATGGAAAGAGCTGAATGTCCACTGACTGATGAATGGATAAAGAAGATGTGTATACCCAATGGAATATTTTTCATCCATCAAAAATAATGAAATCTTGCCATTTGCAATGATGTACATAGAGCTAGAGTGTATTATTCTAAGCAAAATAAGTCAGCCAGAGAAAGACAAATAACCATGTAATTTCACTCATTTGTGGAATATAAGAAACAAAAGGGATGAACATGGTAATAAAAGAGGCAAACCATAAAACAGAGTCTTAAGTATAGAGAACAAATTGAGGGTTGATGGAGGGGAGGTGGGCAGGGGAATGGGTTAAGTGGGTGATGGGTATTAAGGAGGGCACTTGTTGGGATGGGCAATGGGTGTTATATGTAAGTGATGAATAACTAAATTCTCTTGAAACTAAGGTTCCAGTATGTAACTGGAATTTGAATAAAAACTTGAAACTAAAAAAGAAAAAAACCCTCAACAAAGAGAAAATATTAGAAGCTTTCAAACAGAAGTTACAGAGCTGAAGAATATAAAATCTACGTGAAAAATGCTCTAGGGGTGTTCAGCAGTAGAGTTTTTAAGGCCAAAGATTTTATCAATGATGTAGAAGAGAAAACAATAGAACTCACATACAATAGCAAAAAGAACAAATAATTTTTATAAATGAGGATAACAGACCTTTGGGATAACATTAAGTGGAATAATATTTGTATAATATGGGTCCCAGAAGGAGAAGAGAGAGAAAGGGCCAGAAAACTTATTTTAAGAAATAAAATAAAATGGTCAAAAACTTCCCTTATCTGGGGAAGGAAACAGACATAGAGGTCCAAGAAGTCCAAGGAGTTCCAAATAAAATGACCCTGAAGAGATCTACATCAAGACATGTTACAATTAAAAGGATAAAATTTAAAGAGAATCTTAAAAGCAGCAAAACAAAACTGTTACATACAAGGGAAACCCATGAGGTTACCAGTGTATTGTTCAGCAGAAACTTTGCAAGCTATGAGTGGCATGACATATTCAAAGTGCTGAAAGGAAAAAACTTCCAAGAATTCTCTGCTTGATGTGGTTATAATTCATAATTGAAGGGGAGTTTAACAGTTTGCTTATCTGTTCCAGATAAGCAAAGGCTAAGGAAATTCATCACCACTATTCTGACCTTATAAGAAATGTTAAGGGACTTTTCTAAACTGAGAAGAAGTGGCACTAATTAAGAGCAAGAAACATATGAAATAAAAATCTCACTGCTAGAGATAAATGTATAATAAAAGTAGTGGATTAATCACTTACAAGCACGTATGGAGACTAAAAAACAAAAATAGTAAAATTAACTAAAATTGTAATAATTAGTTTAAGGATGCATAAAATAAAGAGATGTAAAACACGGCATCAAAAATAAAATGGGGAGGTGTGCCTGGGTGGCTCAGTCAGTTAAGCATCTGACTTCAGTTCAGGTCATGATTTCATAGTTCATGGATTCCAGCCCCACATCCGGCTCTGTGCTGACAGCTTGGAGCCTGGAGGCCTGCTTCAGATTCTGTGTCTCCATCTCTGCTCCTCCTCCATTCATGCTCTGTCTTTGTAAAAAAACAAATAAGCATTAAAAAATTTTTTTAAATAAAAAAATAAAATGGGGATAGAGATGTATAAGGCTTTAGAATATATTCAGGATTAAGTTTCTGTTAACTCAAAACATTTATATACATGGGAAATTATATGTGTAACCATTAAACAAAAGCTTAGAGTAAACACACAAAAAATCAAAGGAATCTAAACATAACAGTAAAGAAAATCATAAGCCATAAGAGACAAGAGAGATGATGAAAGGAATAGAGCAGAACTATGAAAAAGAAAACAACCAACAAATTGGCAAAAATACAGACCTATCAATAGTTGCTTTAAATGTAAGTGGACCAGACTTTCCAATCAGAAGACATAGACTGAGTGAACAGATTAAAAAAAAAATTATGTGCTATTTCTAAAAAGACTCACTTTATATGTAAGAACACAGAGTGAAAGTGAAGGGATGGAGAGATATATTCTATGTAAATGGAAGCAAAAAGCTATGTAGCTGTGCTTGTAGCACACAAAATAGACTTTAAACAAAGTCTATAATAATAGACACAAAAGACTATTAGGTAATGATAAAGAAGTCAACCAAGCAAGGTATACCATTTATATATGCACCCAGCATAGAAACACAAAGATATATAAAGCAAATACTAATGGATTTATAAAGAGAAGTGGATAGTAGTAGAGTAGTAGTAGGGAACTTGAACAGGTCACTTATATCAATGGACAGATCATCTAAATGGAAAATTAATGGGACGCCTGGGTGGCTCAGTCGGTTAAGCATCCGACTTCAGCTCAGGTCATGATCTCACACTCTGTGAGTTTGAACCCCACGTTGGGCTCTGTGCTTACAGCTCAGAGCCTGGAGCCTGGTTCAGATTCTGTGTCTCCCTCTCTCTCTGCCCCTCCCTTGCTCATGCTCTGTCTCTCTCTGTCTCAAAAATAAAAACATTAAAAAAAATAAATGGAAAATCGATGAAGAAACATTGGTCTTAAATGACACACTAGACCCAATGAACTTAATAAGTATATACAGATTATTTAATCCAAAAACAACAGAATATACTTTCTTCTTGAGTGCGTGGAACATTCTCAAGGATAGACCACATGTTAGGCCACAAAACAAGTCTCAATAAATTCAAGAATATTGAGATCATATCAAGTATCTTTTCTGACCACAATAGTATGAACCTAGAACAATTACAAGATGAAAACTGGGAAAAAACAGAAATGTGGAGATTAAACAATATGCTCCTGAACAACCTCTGGGTCATCAAGGAAATCAAAGAATAAACTAAAAAAAATACCTAGAGACAAATGAAAACAGAAATATGACATACCAAAAAACTTTGGGATGCGGCAAACACCATTTTGAGAGAGAAGATCATAGCAATACAGGCTTATGTCCAGAAATAAGAAAAATCTCAAAAAAGCGATCCAACTTTACATGTAAAGGAGCTAGAAAAAGAACAACTGAAGCCCCAAGTCAGTAGAAGGAAAGAAATAATACACATCAGAGTAGAAATAAGAGGACTAGAAAAATGGAGAACAGTGAAAAAGTAAGAGCTGTTTTTTAGAAAAGATAAAATTCATAAAGCTTTGGTAGACTAAACCAAGAAAAGGAAAGAGGGCTGTAATCGGAAGTGAAAAAGAAGAGAACTGGGGCGCCTGGGTGGCTGAGTCGGTTAAGCGTCCGACTTCAGCTCAGGTCATGATCTCACAGTCTGCGGGTTCGAGCCCCACATTGGGCTCTGTGCTGACAGCTCAGAGCCTAGAGCCTGCTTCCGATTCTGTGTCTCCCTCTCTCTCTGCCCCTCCCCTGCTCATGGTCTGTCTCTCTCTGTCGCAAAAATAAATAAAAACATTTAAAAAAAAAAAAAAAGAAGAGAACTGACACCTCAGAAATACAAAGGATCATAGGAGACTATTATGAAAAATCATATGTCAAAAAATTAGACATCCTGGAAGAAATGGATACATTTCTAGAAACATACAACCTTCTAAGTATGAAGAATGAGAAAATCAGAACAGACCAATTAACTACTAGGAAGGAGATTGAATCAGTCATCAAAAACCTCTCAACAAACAGAAGTCCTGGATCAGATGGCTTCACTGATGAATTCTAAATGTTCAAAAAAGGCTTAATATCTATCTTTCTCAAACCCTTCCAAAAAATTGAAGAGGAAGGAAACACTTCTAAACTTATTTTACGAAGTCAGCATCATTCTGTTACAAAACCAGAGAGGAACATCACAAAAAGAAAATTATAGGCCGATATCATTGATGAGCATGGCGGAGAAATTCTCAACAAAATATTAGCAAGTCAAATTCAGTAATGAATTAAGAGGATCTTATACAATGAGCATGTGGAATTTATGTCAGGAATGCAAGGATGGTTCAACATCTGCAAATGAATCAACATGGTACACCCCATTAACAAAGCAAAGGGTAAAAATCATATGATCATCTCAATATGCAGAAAAAGCATTTGACAAAATTCAATATCCATTTATGAAAAAGACTCTCAACAAAGTGAGTACAGAGTGAATGTACCTAAACCTAATAAAGGCCATGTATGACAAACCCACAGTTAGTGCCATACTCAATAGTGAAAAGCTGAAAGGTTTTCCTCCATTCAGCTTTTTCTCCAAGATCAGGAACAAGATAAGGATGTACTCTCTCACCACATTTAGTTAACGTAGTATTTTATTTGACATGTCCTTGCCATGGCAGTTAGGCAAGGAAAAGGAGAAAAAGCATCAAAATGTGAAAGGAAGAAGTAAAACTCACTATTTGCAGATAGAATGATACTATATTGAGAAAACCCAAAGGACTCCACTAAAAGAAAGTTAGAACTAAATAGTGAATTCAGTAAAGTAGCAGGATACAAAATCAGCATATAGGAATCTGTGGCATATATATACACACATAATGAGTTATAATAAAGATAAGTTAAGAAAATATCCCATCTGTAATTGCATCAAAAAGAATAAAATACCTGTAATAAATTTAACCAAGAAGGTGAATGACCAATACACTGAAAATTCTAAGACACTGATGAAAGAAGTTGAAGATTTCTCAATCTCTGTTTCCATTGCAGCACTATCTACAATAGATAAGAAATGGAAAACACCTACAAGTGTGTTGGATGAATGGTTAAAGGAGATGTGGTTAAAAAGGAATACTATTTAGCCATGAAAAAGAATGAACTTTTGCCATTTGTGACAATGTGGTTGAACCTTGAGGGTATTATGCATAGTGAAATAAGTCTGAAATAATGTGGAGAAAAGACAAATATCATATGATTTCAGTCGTATGCCTAAGTAAAAAGTAAAACAAAACAAAAACTCATAGAGAACAGATAGGTGGTTACAACAAGGCAAGGGGTGAGAGGGTGGGTGAATTGGGTGAATGGGGTCAACTGTATGATGATGGATGGTAATTAGTCTTTTAGTGGTGATCACTTTGTAGTGCCTACAGATGTTAAATTATAATGTTGTACACCTGAAACTTATATAGTGTCCTATACCATTTTTACTTAAGTAAGAATATCTAAAAAGTAATAAGTTAAAAAAAATTGAAAATGTAAGGCCAATGTCAGGACTTCTGAGCAATCATATCTATTGGCTTGGGATACAATATCTCAAGGAAGAAAGCTGATTACTTGAAACAGTGTATACATAAGGGAACAAAGCATGAAGCCACTGAGCTGGAAGAATGTCCAGATTGTTCCATTTATATGTTTTATATTTATGTAAGTCAAATGTATGTAAGTCCAGACAGAAAACTTATACCACAAACATATTAAGGATAATTATTTGCATAATAAGGGAAATAGCCGTGTAACCTAATTTGCAATAAAAGTCTGCATATTTTCTTAGGGAATCTATCATTGCACTTGAATATTTGTTTAAAGGCTTTCATTATTGAGCACAGAACAAATAGAAGCTTAAAGCACAGTTTATCATAGTATTATTTGTGGTAGCAGGAAGATGATAGCAATCTGTTTTTCAACCCTGGGGGAGTATTAACACAAGGTGAATATATATGATGGAATATTTGCAGAAACCAGAAAGTGCAAACTGGATGGATGTATAGCAGGAAGGCTTTATCTTAAAAATATATTGCTGAGTGGAAAAAAAGTAAGAAAGTTAGTATCTGTAGCACAGCACTAGCAGTTTACATTAAATGTCATGTATACAGCAACCACTTCCATTTTTGAGGCTGTGTATGAAGAAAAGATTTAAAAACAAGCTTATGAGGGGAGCTGATCATAGGGTGAGAGCAAGATACGGGACTACAGAATGGGAATGACAAAGGGATAACTTAATAAATAGCTAAGAGGGGTGCCTTGCGCAGACCAAAATAATAATATGCCATAGCCTGAGGAATATGGTTAACTCAACTGTCTGCAGTTAGCATCTTTTAAAAAATAAACAAATTTAAAGAGGGAAGTCAGTGTCAATTGATGACCTAGAAACGAAATGAACTGGAAACTGTGCTGTAAAGGAAAATACATTGTGCAAAATTTAATTTGCATACCATTTCAAAACAAGCCCAGATGTAACATGAGGCAAACTTCCTGACATACCAAAGTACTGTCTTCTGTGCTTTTGTGTTGCAGAGAATATTCATTCTTTAGTCACAGAAGAGATATTGTATCATTCTTCCGCTTCATTGTGTTGCTTTTGTACTCTTGTATTAATCTCAACAAATGCATAGAATTTCTCACTTAGCAACTCATTGACTCTGAGCATCTAGGTTGGGACACACAGATGGAAAAGACCAAAGAGGTTCTTCTTGCCCTTGCCAATCATAGAAAGGAAATTAAATAACTTCTTGGTACAAATGCATATTTTTCTTTGTGGATTTTTACAAGTACTCTTTCTCAGACCTTACAATAGAAATACATTAACTTATGATAGTACCGGTGGTAACTATGTTTATGATATAGCAGTAAAAACAATCATAATCCCAACGATAGATTAGGGAGTGGACTAACCCCAGGTCCCTAAAGTCTGACAACTATATAGTAAATCCTCCGGCAGATCTATCAGGGCAATGATGACAGGGGCTTATATAAGACTGAGATAATATTCCTTCTGGGCTCTCATCCAATAGCCAGGGATTGTAGGGAAACTTTGCCCTTGGTAATTAAGTCCTAATTTAGTAATTATTTGAGTAGCAAAGGGTTAAAGTCAATGTTGGTCTTTGCATACTACAGTTTTTCTATTTTCAGAACCTATCATCTTGGAAAAAAAAAGAAGAAAAAAAGCAACAACACACAACTCTAATGCTCTTAGCAGATGGATCTGTGTTATTGCAGAACAGGGACCTGGAAAGTCTCCATATACCAAGCTATAAATATTCCTCTGACATTTATTATCCTCACTTGAGTTCAGGTGCTTAAATACTTGGACTGAAGTCATGTTTGTAGCAGAAAAAAGTTGATCTTTAAGCATAGCTTGTCGCTGGCTAAATTATTAGCACCAGACAAAGATAGAGGGTAAGTATGCTGGAGCAAGGGAGTCTCCCACTTAAGAGAGGTCATGGAACCTTTAAGTCAAATTAGTTGAAGTTTAGATTTGCTTGTAGTACAAATTCCCAAACACCTCACCTCAGACAATTTGATGGATCACATCCCAGCAACTCCCACCAACCCCCAACTTTCCAAATATGTATCTACTAGTGACATTCTGTGGTCTTGAATTTGAGTCCCAGCACTGCCAGCTGCAGAGGATTGTAAATTCAAGCTATGAATCTCAGTTCATGTTGCCTTAAGGGAAGTGTAGGATTATGTAAACCAGGAGATAATAACCGTTTTAAAATCCTTCTAATAAAATAAAATCAAGCTAAAGGTGTCAGCATAGATTAGCGGTCCTTCTTTATTTAGAGGTGTGGATTCCTCAAGTGTGGCTATTTTGTGGTTCAGGCTAGGATTTAGTAGTATTGTTCTTAATTAGGGACTACTTAATTCTCTTGGGGATGATTACTTGGAGCCTGGGATAGGTTTCATTCTGAAAGGAAAAGAATCCATGCATGACTTTGCCTGGGATATTGTATAATAAAGTCTTACAGATATATCCATCCCAAAGCTATTCCTAACCCTTGCTCAGGAGGACCCAGAACAGTGTGAAGCTGAGGAAGACCCATAGGCCTCCTCTTTCATCCTGTCCTTCCCCAGTATGAATGACCCCTTTGTGGCTGTCAAAAAAAGCTGACCCAGTATGATGCTATACCAGTACATTTATAGCGTCTGGAACTGGGCAGCACATTTTAAAGGGACATTGATTGTCAAATTACATTGCCTAGAGAAGACTGAGGGGTCTAGAAGTTAGGAAATGTAAATATAGTAAAAGAAATTAGATTTCTCTTTTCCCAGCTAAACATCAACAGGCATCATAGTGCTAACAGCATAGTCTCAGGAACCAGACAGGGTACTCGCAAATCTTGGTTGTTCTGGTTAGTAGCTGTCCAAGCTTTAGCAGGTTAAGTTGCTGTAGTTTTGCCGTCTGTAAAAGGGGACAAATAATAATGCCTACTTTATAGTGTTTCTCTGAACATTAAATGAATTAAAAGTGCTTAGAACAGGATTTGAAACTAGTAAAGGCTTTATCAACATTTGACAAATAAATGAAAAGGATATAAAAGCTGCATTCAAGTGTTAGAGGGGCTATAATATAGAAGTGTAAGTACACCTTTAAGTTGCTGTAGGTCAAGGGTTCTTAACTGGAGATCCATGGAACAACCTACATGTGAGTTTTGTATATATGCATACTTTTTTGAGGGAAGGTTTATAGCTATTTTTATATTTCCAAAAAATACCATGACCATGACCTTCAAAAAGATTAACCATTGAGAATAAAACAAAAATGGGTGAAAGTTTTGGGGAGGTTCACTTTGCTTGTAGGAAATGACTTATTCTTAATTTTTTTTAATGTTTATTTATTTTGAGAAAGTGGTGCAGGGAGAGAAGGAAACACAGTCCAAAGCAGGCAGGCTCTGAGCTGTCAGCACAGAGCCTGATGTGGGGCTTGAACTCACAAACCACAAGGTCATGACCTGAGCCTAAGTCAGATGCGTAACCAACTGAGCCACCCAGGTGCCCAAAAGGACTTATTCTTGAACTTTAATTGTCAAAGCCCAGTGGGTGATCTGGGGAGCATCAGAAGCTCTGTCCCAAGAACTGTTTCATCCAATGCTAAATGAACGCAGCTTAAGACTTGGAGGAGAAACCAAATGGACTCTCATTATCAGAGATCTTAGAGGTGAGACAGGTCTCAGCATCCCTGCCCTATACCCCTCTCTTCCTCTTTCTGCATCACTCTTTTCCCATAATTGAAGAATATGTGACTCTCCTGGGTCTTGGAAGCTGCAAGGTTATAGTTCACACGTAGCACCAGTGCTCTGTGATAAAGCCACATCACCCTCTTGCTGAAAAATTTCTGGTGATATGCCAATACTTAATTCTTTTGCCGAGAACCTAAGTCCAATTATAATGACATCATCTTACCCTTCCAACCATATTCTACACTCTGAATCTTTCTTTAGTATATAATTTAAGTGTTGTATTCTCTGTGAAGCCTTCTCCAAGTCCTCTAAGAAGAGTTAGCTGCTCTATTATGAATTCCCATGTTACTTTACGGAAATGCTCTATCACTCATGATGTAGCATATCTCCCATATTGTAATATAAACACATGAAAGGCTGATACCATGCATTATTCAACATTGTATCCCTGTGGTAGATATTGCTAGTTACCTAACAAATTCCCATTCTTCCTTACTGAAAGAGTGTTTTCTGGACTCTCTTGCATGTAGAAGTGATCATGTGACGAATGAGACCAATGAGATGTAAAAGAAGGCAATGTGATTGGGTACTGGCTAAAGGAATATGGATACAAGTGTACCATGCTTCTACCCCTGGTCATAAAACCCCATGCATTCCCCCCCCCCCCCAAGAATCATGTCCTTTGATAGCAATCTGGAACCTCTTTGACTCTTTCTGGACTTATTATAAAATAAAATCCTATTTGAAATATTTCTTGTAATTTTATAGCTAAAAAATATTTTTTATAATTTACAATGGTGCTGTCTTCAACGTTCATGAAATAGTGAGCAACAAGGTTCTGAGAAGGTATATAGTAATATTATTTCTGAGTTTTAAAAAGTATATTTTGGGGGCATCTGGGTGGCTCACTCAGTTAAGTCCCCAGCTCAGGTCATGATCTCATGGTTTGTGGGTTTGAGCTCCACACTGGGCTCAGCACTGACAGTGTGGAGACTGCTTGGGATTCTCCCTCTCCCTCTTTCTCTGCCCCTTCCCCTGCCTGTGTGTGCTGTCTCTCAAAAGAAATAAACTTAAAAAAAATAAAAATAATAAAAAGTATATTTTTAGTTGAGAAAAGGCAACATTTTAAGTTACCTAAAAAGAAATTCTAGCAAGAAAATTAGACCTGGAGAGTAAATACCATATAGAATAAGAAACCAGAATATGAGTTTGATATAAAATGAATTAGGGGAAAAGAATAACCAAAGGGAAAAGAAGCAGGATAGAAATTGGGACTACACCATTCAGGCAAACCATAAGAGACTCTTAAATACAGAGAACAAAGTGAGGGTTGCTGGAGGGGCGATGGGTGGGGGGATGGGCTAAATGGGTGATGGGCATTAAGGACGGCACTTGGGATGAGCACTGGGTGTCATATGGAAATGATGAATCACTGGGTTCCACTCCTGAAACCAATACTACACTGTATGTTAACTAACTTGAATTTAAATCAGTCAATCAATCAATCAATCATTAGGCTGTGTTTCAAAAGTTAGGTCTGTTACCAGGTGAAGAAGTTCTTGTGAGACTAGACAGAAGCTGGCATATGCTTTTCCCTGGAGTATTTCAAACCCTCACAGGTAAAGCAAGTCACTTCCCGATACAGAAGTACTGCCAGGGGCTACTGACAGAGCTAATATCTAGGGTGGATACACAGGCTTTCAGTTTTTCTTTTACACAGTCAGGTATTTTTTTTTTTTTCAGAGAACTTTAAACACCATTGGTTGAGATCCTTGCCAAACATTAAGGATGCAAACAGTCGTAGATCTCCTATGAATAAAGATACCATTTTTGAGGCAATTCAGAGTGAGTCCTGGCATACAAACTATATTAAGAAAGAAGAGTTAAAAAGTAAAGAGGCCCTAATTTCTGCTCAAGGCCTGTTCTCAACTTTGTTACATCATATCTCATTTCCTGTGTATTTATCATAGAATCTAAGAGGATCAGACATGCACTTGTATGTTACAGTGTTTCTTATATAATGTGATTTAAAATTCCATCACATATATGAAGGGAGAATCTAACCTCTGTACCATAAGCCACAGCATCTGTTGAAAGAGTTGCTTCATCTGGAGGAACTGGACGGTAGGGACAACCCAAGTCTAAGAATGGTGTAGCTGTTTTCTATATGTTTTTAGTGGCGAATCATTCAAAAACTGTTATTTGTTATTCATTGTTGATATCCTCGTCTTCGAAAGAGGTAGCTATGGTTATTTTTAATATTCCATACCTAAGTTTATTTTCAGATAACTGTGTGATATTCTGATATACCTATCATTATCTTCTGGACAATTTTCCTAGTGTCAGCTCAGAGATGTACTCATTCATTCATGCTTTCTTTCAGTGGTCATTTTAAAACCATGAGCTATAGGCCAGACATTGCCTTGGGGGTGGGGGCTAAAGAAGACACCATTTCTACCTTCAAGAGGCTTGTAGTTGAGGAGAGGGGGAGAGGGTGTGATGCATAACCACTCCTAATAAGGTGTGTAAATTGATATACAGCAGACAGGATAGCCCGAAAACTTGGTAATAATATATTGAATTAGCGAAGGGGATTGAGAGACATAAGAATTTTCATGATTCTCTGATTTCTGTCTTGGAAATCATTAGTTAGTTTTTACAGTCTGCAAAGTGAGGAGAATGGAGAGTTAGGGGATGAGTCAGGCCTGTAAGCGGCTGCCCAAGGCATCAATCTATGAAAGATACTAATACATCATTATCATGAATCACAGCTCTAGTGCCAGTTAATGACTCAGGTTTCCATGCACAACCACTAAAATTGGTCCTCTTCCAGGTAAATTGGTCCCAGTCTTGGTAAACTAAATAGCATGTGGGAGAGAAAGAAACACAAATCCCCGCTGATGCTGTCCTCTTCCCTCTGAGGAATTATGGGAAACATGCATCCAAGATACAGGGTGTAGTTGGGGCGCTTGAGTAGCTCAGTTGGTTAAGCGTCCGATTCTTGGTTTCAACTCAGGTCATGATCTCACATAGTTCGTGAGATCAAGCCCTGCGTTGGGCTCTGTGCTGACAGTGCAGAGCCTCCTTGGGATTCTATCTCTTTCTCCTCTCCTTCTTTCTCTGAACTGCCCCCACTCCCCCTGTCCACCGCCCCCTGCTTGAGCGCACTCTCTGTCTCTCTCAAAATAAATACATATACTTAAAAAAAAAAGATACAGTGTGTAGTTGCATGTCTTGTCCCCAAACCTGAAAGCAGCTGTAAGAGTCACCCAAGGCCAGCATCTACTATCAATAACAATTGTGATATTAACTAAAGCATGGAAAAGTGCTGTTTACCTGGGACATGTGATTTATTATATCTATATGTTTTAGTAGCTAAAATTTAAACATCTTAATATGTCTATGAAGGGGTTGACTGGTTGAAAAGAACTAAAAAACGGTAGTGAAAATTTACCAAGATTTTTTCTTTTTAAATTTTGGAGCATGTGCTGCTCAGTTTTGGTGAGTAGAAGTGAATTAGTGAATGTATTTTTATTTCCCCTATTCTGTTAGGAATTTTCTTGAGTTTAAAGTGAAAAATGAAATAGAACAACACCCACTCTCTGCTATGTCAGGAAATTATGTTCAAGAATTTGTTACTCAACATTGATTGATTGGAAGTGTTCTTTTTGTAGAACTCACACTATAGCACGCACAGCAAAATAATATTTGACTAATTGCTGACATTACTATAATCTTGCTAGGTGGCCTGTTACACTTAATTTCGCAATATGAAACCAAATTATATTGCAGGGAATATATACAAAAATGAACAGTGAGTTTATTTGTCCTTAGGATTCTAATTATAACTGATTCTAGGTTTCATATAATATAGGAAAAGTGCTAAGGAATTTTTCTTGTAAATCTGGCTTGTGGTTTTAGGAGCATTTAGCATAGCTCATTAAGATGAATTTACCTACAATCTTGTACAGACTCTAGATGGATAAAACATTCATTGATAATGTTAACAAAGTTTATTTTCATAGTAATTTTGGTTTACTTTAAAACTCTATCACATATGTGAAGAGTCTGACCTATTGGATCCAGAAACACCCATGTCAAATAACATCTGACTTATTTGACATTATCTATGTAAAATGTTACTACTCAAAAAGTGGTCATAAAATATTTTGCTGACCTATAAATCAGAAAAAATAAAACTTGTAAATGTATTTTAATATTTTTTTTAACGTTTATTTATTTTTGAGACAGAGACAGAGCATGAACAGGGGAGGGTCAGAGAGAGAGGGAGACACAGAATCTGAAACAGGCTCCAGGCTCTGAGCTGTCAGCACAGAGCCCGACGCGGGGCTCGAACTTACGGACCGTGAGATCATGACCTGAGCTGAAGTCGGATGCTTAACCGACAAGCCACCCAGGCGCCCCAAAACTTGTAAATGTATTTTAAAAAGACTCTAACCATATCTACAAAAGTGAAACTTCATCCTTGCTTAAAGGTCATTTATTTTAGAGTGATAGAAAGCTATTATAAAGTAAAAGACAATTTCAAAAATATCGAAATGTTATACTGTGTCAAAGGATTTAGCAAGTCTAACATGAAATATATATGTTTATTAAATCAGTTTCTCCCACTGTATCTAATTACATATTGAAAAAGTAATTAAAGAATTTTAATTTTAAGGAGTCTCTGAATATTTGCCTGCCTAGTGTTAGTTCATCTGGGAAGAACAATTTTTAGAGAGAGGTGATGAGTCAAGTATTGAACATGCTGAGTTAGAGATACTTAAGAGACATCAAAATGAAGATATCAGGAATTTATATAACAGTAGGACAGCCTAATGGTTAACAACATGAACTTTGGAGTTCACCATGGACTGTTTGAGTTCATTCCTGCCTTAGCCAATTACTAGCTGTGTGACCTTGGGCAAGTTATATAACCTGTCAGTGCCTCCATTTTCCTCTTCTATACCTACCTTGTAGAGTTGTTATGGGAGCAAATGAATTTATATTTGTAAAGCTCAGTGTCTAGAACATAGAAAGCACTATTTAAGTATTTGTTAAATAAAAATGTGGCATCTAGAACTTGGATATGAGGTCTGGGCTAGAGGCAGGAATATGAAAGCCATCAGCATGTGGTAGTAGCTGAAGTTCTGAGATGATGAAGGGTAACGCTGACTAGAAGTATCATGTTGAATGACAGAAGTGGGCCAAAGGCAGAACCTTTAGGAACACTAACCTTTAAGGAATAGCCACAGCTTGTAGATTCAGTAAGGAGACAAAGAAGGCAAAGCCATAGATAAGAAGAAGCTAAGGAAAGAGTGTTGTGTTAGAAGTCATGAAAGTAAAATGGAAATGGGGGTAGTCAACCATGTCAAATGCCACACGACGACACTGAAAAGTATTATTTTATGGGGTGAGTTCATTTCAGTGGGTAAGTAGGGCGAAGACAGATTGCTGAGGGTTAAGTAGTTGGAGAGAGCATGTGAAAGCAGAGAAAGAAGTAGGCTATAGGAGGAACTTGCTAAGAAGAGAAGCAGGGTAGCAATGAGAGAAGAATATTGGATCGACGGAAGTATCCTTATTTTTTTCTTTTTTTCTTAAATGAGAGGGACTTGAGCCCACATATGGTCTATGAGGAAGGGATAGTGGAAGGGAAGAGAGTATAATTGATGGAGCAAAGTCTTGAAAGAGACAGGGAGGGATCAGATAAAGAGTGCAGGTAGATTGATTACTTTGAAGAGGAAAAAACCCATTCCTTGAAATTGGAGTAAGAAGGGAGAATGGATGCAAATAAGTTTGGAAATGGGAAACTGAGGGAGTTCATATCTCGTCGATAACCAGTTTCTTCTGTGTCAGCAAAGGCAGTACCACCCAGTGTGAGATACAGGGCTATGGTCGGTAGCTTACCATGGGATGCTGAACCATGCCATAGATACCTGCTGTTATCATTGAGGTAAACAAACTTGGAAGCTAGGTTGTCAGAAGGGTCATCCACATACACAGTGAAGTTGCTTATGATGATGGCAAGAGTTGTAGTAAAAGTGAGACAGATGACAGCATTGAGGAGTGGTAGAGGGTGGCACAATCAGGTAACATGAACTTGAAAGGAGGAAAGGTTTTTATGGAGGTGGAAACACCATGTCTTCAGCGATGTGCTGGTTATTCTCTGTTTGCCTCTTCCCCCATAAAACCAGTCTTCCTACCCATGGAACCAGCGTGGGGCCCTAGAAGGCTGTCACCTAAAGCCTGTATCACCTGGGTGCACTTCTGACTGGATTTTGGTGGGTTTGGCCAGAGAGAGAAGGCAAGAGGAGAGAGAGGTCGCTCTATTTCTTCTCAGTACCACTTCCAGTAGCAGCCGAATCGTTTCAAGACTGCAACCCCAGAGAGTAGCCCTTCTCCCACATATCACACTCTCACTAGGTTCTTTAAAAAGGTTCCTTTCCCCTTGCCTCTTTAGCCCTAGGGTGGCAAAGCCTTCCCATTTTTGCTAATCTCTGCATGTCTTAATGTTTATTTCACCCCATAACCTGCCTACTTTTCTGTAGCTCATTGAGCCTGCAAGTTTATTCTCTTGCCTGCTGGGCTCCTCAGTGACCCAAGAGGCAGTCTGGAATTATGAGAAGCGTTACTTGATGGCTCCACGTATGGGAGAGCCAGCGTCTTCCACTCCTGGGGAAGGCACGGAGAGTGACGTCAACGTGCTGTTTCAGGAAAAGTCAAAGGCTTCAAGTTAAGTTGGGCATCACTTGTTAAGGAGTAACAAATTCAGCGTTTTAGCATCCTGTCTAAATTTTGGGCCGAGAGAGGCAGAAATAAGTTAGAAGTGTTGACTCTAGGGGCGCCTGGGTGGCGCAGTCGGTTAAGCGTCCGACTTCAGCCAGGTCACGATCTCGCGGTCCGTGAGTTCGAGCCCCGCATCAGGCTCTGGGCTGATGGCTCGGAGCCTGGAGCCTGTTTCCGATTCTGTGTCTCCCTCTCTCTCTGCCCCTCCCCAGTTCATGCTCTGTCTCTCTCTGTCCCAAAAAAAAAAAAAAAAAAAAAAAAAAAGAAGTGTTGACTCTACAAGTAGAAAGCCAAGGAAGAACAAATAGTGCTGCATGGGTTAAAATAAAAATAAAGAGTAATGACATAACTGAGAAATGTAAAGGAATAAGAACTATCAAATAATTTGAAGAGAATTAACAACAGGTGGTCTTAATCTGCTATGGGGTGGGAACTGGAAATTGTCTATTTTGTTTATCATAAGCAAATTATTTTGGCCAGAAACCAGAGTTAATTTTCTCCTTTCTTTGTTTGCTCAGGTTTCCCAGCCAGTGGGTTATTGTGAAAAGCTGTTTTAGTGTTTGCAACCCTCTTACACTCAAGAATGACAACAGAGTCAGGCTTTTGGGTACTAAATGACAGGATAGAGCAAAACAATAGAATGGCCTACTTTCCTGTAAAACACTCATGGCAGATCAGTAAAAGTTAGCGAATGTAGGAAAAGACAGAAAGGAATTGAGAGTTTTTCTTTCTCTTATAAAAGCTTTAGGCAAAGTTTTATTTTAATATCTTGACTTTTTTGGGTAAAAGTTAATAAATATGGAAGTGCTGTCAAGCTGTGTATCCAATACCCAGAATTAATGAATGTTGATATTTTGACATTGTTGCTTAACAACCCATGTTGCTGAACAACATGGGTTTGAACTGTGTGGGTCCACACGTATGCAGAAGGTTTTGATAAATACAGGAGAGTACTGTAAATGTATTTACTCTTCCTTATGACTTTCTTAATAACACTTTCTTTTCTCTAGCTTACTTCATTGTAAGAATACAGTATATAATACATACAACATTTAAAAATGTGTTAATCTGTTTATATTATCGATAAAACTTCTGGTCAACAATGGACTATTATGAATTAAGTGTTTGGGGAGTCAGAAGTTATATAGATTTTCAACTGCATGGGGGTTGGTGACTCTAACCATTGTTCAAGGGTCAACTGTACTTTATATATGAAATATAGAAAATATTGCTTATAAAGTTGACATCTACTTTTCTATTCTCTTTCCTTCTTTACTCCCCCAATTCCCTCAGTCCCTCTTTTTTCCAAATTACATCATCCCATCTTTCTCCCCAAATACTACTCTCATTAATTTAGTGTGTATCACTCCAGTTCATATTTTTAACAAATTTTTACTATATATATTTTTTTTTTTAATTTTTTTTTAACGTTTATTTATTTTTGAGACAGAGAGAGAGCATGAACGGGGGAGGGGCAGAGAGAGAGGGAGACACAGAATCGGAAGCAGGCTCCAGGCTCTGAGCCATCAGCCCAGAGCCCGACGCGGGGCTCGAACCCACGGACCGCGAGATTGTGACCTGAGCTGAAGTCGGACGCTTAACCGACTGAGCCACCCAGGCGCCCCTAAATTTTTACTATATATTTAACTAATATCCAAAACCAGTATTTAACACTATGTTTTTAAATTTTACATGAATGCTTTCATATGTATCGTGTTGCATCTTGGTTTTTTTAAAGTTAGCCTTTCTTATGTTTTTTTGGAATCTGTCCATACTAATATATATAGTTCCAGTTCATTGAATTATTTGCTGTGTAGCAGGCTTTCTTAAGTAGGGTTCTTCAAATAAACCCAGGAAGATGATTTGAATGGCTCTTTTCTCAATTCTTGCAAGGATGGTATATAACTAGTATTATCCTAATTTTATGAATTTATTTTCAGAGAGAGAGAGAGAGAGAGAGCATGAGCAGGGGAGGGGCAAAGAGAGAGGAAGAGAGAGGGGGAGAGAGAGAATCCCAAGCAGGCTCCATGCTGTTAGTGCAGAGTCCAACGTGGGGCTTGAACTCAGAAACCATAAGATCATGACCTGAGCCAAAATCAAGAGTCCGAGGCTTAACTGACTGAGCCACCCAGGTGCCCATAACCAGTATCATTCTAAATGTATAGGAAGATGTTAATTCATTGCATATAATGAGTGCTTTAGACCACTAGGGCTTAAGTCTCTCCTTGACCTGCACTTGAGAAAGCCTGTTCTGTTATCACTACACATTTTATTGATCTGTTCTCTATACTGACTACATTTAAATGCTTCCAAAATATTACTTGAACAAATAAATTTCTCTCTGCTTATATCCTGGTGCATATGTATAAGAGTTTTTCTAGGACATAAATCTAGAGATAAAATTATTGAATTGTGCGATGGGGACATTTTTAACTTTACTGAAGATTGAAGAATTGCTCTTTAGAATAGTTATGCCAGGGTGCCTGGGTGGCTCAGTTGGTGGAGCATCTGACTTCAGCTCAAGTCATAATCTCACAGCTCTGTGAGTTTGAGCCCCACATCGGGCTCCAGGCTGACGGCTCTGTGCTGATGGCTCAGAGCCTGGAGCCTGCTTCGGATTCTGTGTCTCCCTCTCTCTCTGTCCCTGACCGACTCTCATTCTGTCTCTGTCTCTCTCAAAAATAAATAAATATTAAAAAAAAATAGAATAGTTGTGCCAGGTTATACTCTTCAGCAGTGTGGAGAGCTTACATCCCTCCCACTCTTACCAATACTTGATATTATCAGACTTCAGTTTTGCCAATTTTGTAGGTATGATATAACATGTTACATTTGGAGGGGTTTTTTGGTTATGCATAAAGATAATAATTTTTGTATGTGTTTGTTGACTGCCCAGGGTTCCTCTTCTATGAATTCCCTATTCATATCCTTTGCTCATTTTCCTATTGGGTTATTTTTATGTGTAAATTTTTTGGTAGGACTTCTGTGTATTATTAAAACTGATTCTTTGACTCTTATATAAGTTTCAAATATTTTCTTTTGGGATCTTATATTTTTACTGTGCTTATGCTTTTCTTTCATATTACAGAAGATTTACATTGTATATAATCAAAGTTATCAACCTTTCTTTTTATAAGATGTGCTTTTGTGTCATGTCTAAAAAAACCTTTCCTTCCATGGAGTCATAAAGATTTTCTTTTCTATTTGTTCCTAAAGGTTTTTATTTTTATTAAAAAATTTTTTTTAAGTAGGCTCCACACAGAATGTGGAGCCCATTGCGGGCCTTGAACTCACAACCCTGAGATCAAGACCTGAGCTGAGATCAAGAGTCAGACACTTAACCTGCTGAGCTACCCAAGCACCCTCTGAAAGTTTTTTAAAATGGTATTTAAGTCTTTGAAGTATAAAGCATTTATTTTTGTACATAGCACAAAGGGAACATGTGTATGAGGAAGTGACTTATTTTTCCTATAAGGAAGACAATTTTCTGAACATTTATGAACTAAATTGTATCATTTCACAACTGATTTGTAATACTACTGGTATCATATGTTAACCATACTTTATATATGATAAGGACTGCCTCTGAGTTCCCTGTTGTTCCGGTGAGCTCTCTGGGCACTCATGCAGTAATAACTAAGACCTCTTATTACTTTCTAATGCCTCAATATCTGATAAGCCAGATTTCCAGTGTTCTTCTTCAGAATTGTCTTGACGTGTATTTTTTGTTCAGTAAATAATTATTTTGTGTCTATGTACATATTAATTATAGGGATATAGCAGTGAACAGAACAAAATTTCTGTTCTCATAAATCTTAAATTCTGGTGCGGTGTTAAAGACAGAAAAAAAAACCAAACCACAACCAAAATAAAGACAGTATTTCAAGTACCGGTAAGTACTGTGAAGGCAAATGAACAATATTAAGGAGATGAAGCATGACAGGGTTATGGGAATTTTGTTATAGTCAGAACTTTAGCTTCCATATAGATTTCAGAATCAGTGTTTCTAGTTAAAAAATTCTGTAGTGATTCTAATTGGAATTTCATTGCCTTATAATTTGTGGGAGGAGTGATATCTTGATGTTGTTGAATCTTACCATTAATAAACATTGTAGGGTCCATTCTACTTTTAGAAAAGATGGTACAACAGGAAGAATATTTATCTGCCTGCCTACCTAAAACACTTTAAAAACCTGAAGATAGTGGTTTTCAAGATGTTGGATACCAGACGATGAAGAAGAGTAGTTCATGAGAGACAGGAGATTAGTGAAGTCCCTTATGCCTGCTTCCAGCTTATTACCTTGAGACAGTTTTGAGACCACGGTGCAGAAAGGCAAGCCCAAACAGACTCTTAGGTTGAGGTGGCAGAGTTGAGAATTCTGGGAGATCAGGGCAGCTAAAGCTTTCAGAGTAGAATACTGGAGAGGGGAGAGCTGCACAGAGACAGGACTCTTGAGATCTGTAAAGGGTACCACCTGAGTATTGGGGAGGATACGGAACACTACATGTGTATGAGGAAACTACTTGAGACTAGAGAAAAAAAATCACTTGAGGGATTAGAGAGATCAGTAGCAGGACTTACAAAGGGCCTGTAATGGTGTCTGCCTCTACCAGGCAGAATGGAAGATGTTATTCACAGACCATTGGGAAGAGTACCCTATTGGATTTTTGCCTCAGTAATGGTGTATAATAATTATATATATTACATGTAATATAATAATATATAATATTATATATATTATATACCATTATAATAATTATATATTTAACATTATATATTATATGTAATATATTATATATTACATATAATATATATTATACGCACTATATATATACTATATATTATAAATATATTTCTTGTCTTTTTGATAATAGCCATTCTAGCAGGTGTGAGCATTTTCCTGATGATTAGTGATTTTGGATATCTTTTATGTACCTTTTGGCCATTTGTATGTTTTCTTTGGAAAAAAATGTCTATTCAGGTCCTTTGCCCATTTTTTTAAAAAATTTTTTTTTTTTAACATTTATTTATTTTTGAGACAGAGAGAGACAGAGCATGAATGGGGGAGGGTCAGAGAGAGGGAGACACAGAATCTGAAACAGGCTCCAGGCTCTGAGCGGTCAGCACAGAGCCCGACGCGGGGCTTGAGCTCACGGACCGCGAGATCATGACCTGAGCTGAAGTCGGATGCTTAACCGACTGAGCCACCCAGGCGCCCCATCCTTTGCCCATTTTTAAATGGATTATTTTTTCTATTGAATTATATTAGTTCCTTATATATATTGGATATTAACCCCTTATTAGATAATTTGTAAATATTTTCTCCCATTATGTAGGATGCCTTTTCATTTTGTTGATTGTTTCTTTCGCTGTATAGAAATATTTTGTTTTGATGTCCCATTTATTAATTTTTGTTTTTGTTTGCACTTTTAGTGTTATAACACAAAAATTAATGCCAAGACCAATGTCATGGTCTTTTTATCTATGTTTTCTTCTAGGAATTTTGTAGTTTCAGGTTTACACTCGAGTCTTTAATTCATTTCAAGTTGATTTTTGTGAGTGGTGTAAAATAGGGGTCCAGTTTCATTCTTCACCATGTGCTTATCTAGTTTTCCAGCACCATTTATTGAAGAGACTGTCTGTTGTCCATTGAGTATTCTTGAAAGTCTGGTCAAATATTAGTTAACCATATATGCATAGGTTTATTTCTTAGCTCTTTGCTCTGTTCCATTGATCTATGTATCTATTTTAATGCCAGTACCATGCTGTTTTAATTAGGATAGGCTTTTAATGCAGTTTGAAATCAGGAAGTGTGGTATCTCCAGCTTTGTTCTTTGTTCTCAGGATTGTTTGGCTATTTGGGGTCTTTTGTGGTTCCATACCAATTTTAGGATTTTTTTAATATGTGAAAAATGCCATTGGAATTTTGATAGGAATTGCATTGAATCTTTTGGTGGCTTTGGGTGATAAAACCATTTTAACAACATTAATTCTTCTGATCCAAGAACACGGGATATCTTTCCATTTATTTGTGCCTTCTTTGATTTCTTTCATCCGTGTCTTACAGTAAAGCTATTTCACCTCCTTGATTAAACATATTCCTGAGTATTTTATTGTTTTTGATACGATTATAAATGGGATTGTTTTCTTTATTACTTTTACAGAACAATACTGTTTTACAGAAATGCAGCTGATTTTGTATGTTGATTTTATATCCTGCAACTTTTGAATTTGTTTATTAGTTGTAACGGTTTTTTTTGGTGGAGTCTTTGGGGTTTTCTCCACATAAGATTATATCATCTGCAAATAGAGACAGTTTTGCTTCTTCCTTTCTGATTTGGATGCCTTTTTTCCCCCTTGCCTAATTGCTCTAAGACTTCGAGTACTGTTTCATAAAAGTGGTGAGAGTGGCCCCCCCTTGTCTTGTTCCTGATCTTAGAGGTAAAGCTTTCTGTCCTTCACCATCACGTATGATGTTAGCTGTGGGTTTGTCACATATTATTGTCATATATATATTTATGAAAGAAAATATATATTATACTTTATTATATTGAGGTACATTCCATCTATATTAATTTGTTGAGAGTTTTTGTCATGAAAGGAAGTTAGATTTGGCAAATGCTTTTGCTGCATCTGTTGAGGTGATCGTATGATTTTTGTCTTTTATTCTATTTCTGTGGTGTATCACATTGGTTGATATGTGTATGTTGAATTATCTTTGCATCTCAGGAATAATCCGACTTGATCCTGTTGTATAATTTTTAAATTGTGTGGTTGAATTTGGTTTGCTAGTATTTGACAGAGTATTTTTTTGCATCTGTATTCATCAAAGATATTGGCCTATAATCTTTTCCTGTAGTGTCCTTATCTGTCTTTGGTATCAGAGTGATGCTGGCCTCATAAAAGGAGTTTGGGAGCATTCCCTCTTCTTCAGTTTTTTTGGAGATTTTGAGAAGGATTGGCATAAAATCTTTAAAAAATGATAGAATTCATCAGTGAAACCAGGTACTGAGCTTTTGTTGTTGGGAAGTTTTTGATTACTAATTTGATCTTACTTACTATTGTTCTGTTCAGATTTTCTATTTCTTCATGATTCCGTCTTGGTAGTTTGTTTATTCCTAGGAATGTGTCCATTTATTCTAGGTCCAGTTTTTATTTAAAGTCTATTTTGACTGGCATAAGTGTAGCTATCCCTGTTCTACTTTGGTTTTTCTATTTGTGTTGAATATGTTTATCCATCACTTCACTTTGTCCCTATCTGTGTCCTTAAAGCTGAAATGAGTATCTTGTAGGCAGCATATTGTTGGGTCTTGTTTCTTTGTTCATTCAGCCTTTTGACTGGAAAATTTAATCCGTTGCATTCAAAGTAATTATTGGTAGGTGAGGACTTATTAATACCATCTTACTGTTTTATGACATTTTGAAGTCCTCCTGTTTCTTTCCTTGTCTCTTGCTATTCTCCTTTATGAATTTTGATGATTTTCTGTAGTGATATGCTTTGTTTAATTCCTTTCTCTTTATATTTTGTGTAGCAACTATAGGATTTTGCTATGTGGTTACCATGAAGCATACATAAAAGATCTTTTAGGTGTAACAATATATTTTATGGAGATAACAACTTAACTTCAATCACATACAAAACTCTACCCTTTTTCTCCCCCTGCCATTTTTGTTTTTGATGTCAGTTTACATTTATTTATTTATTTATTTATTTTAGTAGGCTTCAGGCCCAGTATGGGCTTGAATTCACGACTTTGAGATCAAGACCTGAGCTGAGATCAAGAGTTGGGTGCTTAACCAGCTGATCCATGTAGGCACCCACAGTTTACATCTTTTTCTATTGCATATTCATTAACAACTTATTGTAGCTATAGTTAATTTTATACTTTTGTCCTTTAACTTTTATACTAGAGTTAAATGCTTAGCATGTTACCATACTACAAGTTTAGAGCATTCTTATTTTGAATTTATGCTTACTTTTACCAATGTGTTTTATATTTTCATTTGTTTTCATATTCAAATCAATATCCTTTCATTTCAGCTTGAAGAAGTCTTTTTGGTATTTCTTGTAGGGCAGGTCTAGTGGTGATAAATTCCCTAAGATTGGAGGGATTTTTTTTGGAGGTAAGTCTTTATCTCTCCTTCATTTCTGAGGGAATACTTTGCCAGATAAAGTATTTTTGATTGGCAGTATTTTTCTTTCAGAAAGCACTTTGAATGTGTCATTTCACTTTCTTCTGGCCTACAGAGTTTCTACTAAGAAATCCAGTGATAGCCTCCATTGTATTTGAGGAAATGTTTTTTCTCTTGCTGTTTTAAAAATTCTTTTTCTTTGATGTTAAGACAGTTTAATTATAATGTGCCTTGGAGAAGATTGTTTTGTGTTGAAATTTTGGGGTGACTGATTAGCTTCTTTAACTTGGATGTCCAAAACTCTCCCCATATTTGGGAAGTTCTTAGCCATTATTTTTTAAAATATGCTTTCTTCCCCCTTTAATCTGTCTTCTCCTTTTGGAAACTTTAATAGTGCATAGATTATATATTTTCTTATTTTTTTTCTACTGGAGGCATGAGGCAGATGAGGATGGCATGGTGTGTGCTGTGTACGAAGGCAGTGGCAAATAGTATTTGGAGGAAACGATACTCAGGTCTGCAGGAAGAAGAGAAAAGTGAGATAGCTAGGGACAGCTGAAGGAGGGTGGCCAAAGCTGAAGGTACCTGGAATGCTCAAGTGAGTTCCCATTCAGGTTGGCTCCCCACCTGACACAACTTAAGGGTATCATATAGTTTGCATATGCTTTCTTTACTCTTTTCCTTTTTTTTTTTTGCCTCCTCACACTGTGTAATTTCAAAAGCCTGTTTTCTACTTCACAGATTCTTTCTTTTCCAAAGAAGCCATCCAGATGGCTAACAGATACATAAAAAGATGCTTAACATCACTCATCATCAGGCAAATACAAATGAAAACCACAATGAGATACCACCTCACACCTGTCAGATGGCTAAAATTAACTTAGGAAACAATAGGTGTTGGTGAGGATGCAGAGAAAGGAAAACCCTTTTACACTGTTGGTAGGAATGCAAACTGGTGCAGCCACTATGGAAAACAGTATGGAGGTTCCTCAAAAAGTTAAAAATAGAACTACCCTGCGACCCAGCAATTGCACTATTAGGTATTTATCCAAAGGATACAAAAGTGCTGATTTGAAGGGGCACATACACCCCAGTATTTAGCACTATCAACAATAGACAAATTATGGAAAGAGCCCAAATGTCCATTGACTGATGAATGGATAAAGAGGATGTGTGTGTGTGTGTGTGTGTGTGTGTGTGTGTGTGTATTCCATATATATTCCTCCATATAATGGAATATATATATATATAATATATATATATATAATGGAATATATATATATTATATACATATATAATGGAATATATATATATGGATATGGAGGAATATATAATGGAATATATATATGGATATATATGGATAAAGAGGATATAATGGAATATATATATGTGGATATATATAGATAAAGAGGATGTGGTATATATATATATATATATATATATATATATGATGGAATACTACTTGGGTGACTTGGGTGGTAAAGAATATTGAAATCTTGCCATTTGCAACACTGTGGATGGAACTAGAGTATATTATGCTAAGCAAAATAAGTCAGTCAGAGAAAGACAAATATCATATGATTTCACTCATATGTGGAATTTGAGAAACACAACAGATGAACATATGGGATGGGAAGGAAAAACAATATTAAAACAGAGAGGAAGGCAAACCATGAGAGACTCTTAAATACAGAGAATAAATTGAGAGTTGCTGTGGGGGGTGGTGTAGGAGGATGGGTTAAATGGGTGATGGGCATTAAGGAGGGCAGTTTTAGGGATGAGCACTGGGTGTCATATGTAAGAGGTGAATCAATGGGTTCTTCTACTGGGTTAACTAATTTGAATTTAAATTAAAAAGGCTCACTTTTAACATATATATATGTGTGTACATATATATGTGTACACACATATATAAATAATGTACATATATATGTACACACACATATAAATAAATATATATATGAACATATATATAACATACACATATATATATATATGAAGATAAATAAGGAAGTAGAGGACTTGAACAACACTATAGACTATAGAGCAATTGGACCTAACAGTCATATACAGAACACTCTGCACAACAATAACAGAAAATACATACTTCTTGAGTGCCATGAAACATCCTTTTTTTTTCTTTTTTTTCTTTTTGCCATGAAACACTCTTGAGGACAGATCACATTTTAGGTTACAAAACAACTCTTAACAAATTTAGGAAGATTGAAATCATACCAAGTATCTTTTCCAAGTAACCACAGGGGAATGAAACTAGAAATCAAGTGCAAAAGGAAAACTAGAAAATTCACAAATGTGTGGAAACTAAACAACACACTTTGAAGCAACCAAATAGGTAAAAAATAAACCACAAAGGAAATTAGAAAATATCTTGAGATAAATGGTAATGAAAATAAAATATAACAAAACTTGATGGATGCAGTAATGGCATTATTAAAAGGGAAGTTTATAGTGACAAATTCCTACATTATAAAAGAAGGGAAAAAAACCTAACTCTGTACCTCAGATAGAGAAAAACTAAATCAAAAATTAGCTGAAGGAAGTAAATAATAAAAATTAGAGCACAATAAATAAAACAGAAAAAAAAGTTTAAAAATAAATGAAAATAAGAATCGGTTTTTGAAAAGATCAATGAAATTGGCAAGCCCTTAGCTAGACTAAGAAAAAAGAGAGCACTCAAATAAATAAAATTAAAAATGAAAGAAGAGACATTACAACTGAGGCCACATGAGTTAAAAAAAAAGATCTTAAGAGACTATCATGAAAAATTACACCTCAATAGAGTGGAAAATCTATAAGAAATGGACAAATTTCTAGAAGCATATAACCTACAAAGACTGAATCATGAAGAAATAAAAAAACCCAAACAAACCTGTAACTAACGAGATGTGATTGAAATAGTAATGAAAACTACCCCTCTCCCACCCCCACCCCTCTCCAAATAACTTCCTTGGAGAATTCTACCAAACATTTAAAGAAGGAATTAACACCAATCCTTCTCAAGCTTTTCAAAATAATTTAAAGAGGAGGCATGCTTCCAAACTCATTTTTTGAGGCCAGCTTTACCTTGATATTAAAATCTGACAGAGATACTATAAGAAATGAAAATGGCATACCAATAGCCCTGGTGAATATTGATGCAAAAAATACTTAACAAAATGCTGGCAAACTGAATTCAACAATACATTAAAAGAATTATACACCATGATTATATACCAGTGGGATTTTTCTTGCAGTACAAGGATGGGTCAACATATAAGAACTAGTCATTATAATACAATATCTTTACAGAATGAGGAGAAAAAACCCATGTGATCATTTCCGTGAAGAGAAACCATTTCATAAAATCCAGTGCCCTTTCATGATAGAACTCCTCAACAAACTAGGAACAGAATGAAATAATTTCAATTTAATAAAAGCCAAATATTAAAATCCCACAGCTAATATCATACTCAATGGTGAAAAACTGAAAGTTTTCCTTCTCAGACCAGGAGTAAGGCAGGATTCCCTTTCTCACCACTTCTATTCAACGTAATAGTGAAAGTCATAGAGCAATTAGGAAAGAAAAAGAAATTAAAGTCATCCATATCATAAAAAAAGTAAAATTATTTATGTTTACAGATAGCATGAACTTATAGGTAGAAAACCCTACAGATTCCATTAAAAAAACCTCGTAGAACTAAATGAACAAATTTAGTAAGTTTGCAGGATACAAACATAACACATAAAAACCAGTTGTGTTTCTTTTTATACATTAACAATGAACAATCTGAAATGGAAATTAAGAAAATAACCTCATTTGCAATAGCATAAAAAATACTTAGAAATAAACTTAACTAAGGAGGCAAAAGTCTTGCACACTGAAAACTATAAAACATTGTTGAAAGAAATTAAAGAAGACACAAATAAATGGGAAAACATTGTAAATTCATGGATTGGAAAACATATTATTAAAATATCTCTACTGTCTAAAGTGATCTACAGACTCAATGCAAATCCTATTAAAATCCTAATGGCATTTTTGCAGAAATAGAAACAAAAATGTAATATTCACATTGAATCCCAAAAGATCTAGAATAGTGAAGACAATTTAGAGAAAGAAAAACAAAGGAGGCCTCACACCTCCTGATTTCAAAACTTGCTACAGTGATCAAAACGGTATGGTACTGGCATAAAAACATGTAGAGACCAATGGAATAGAATAGAAAGCCCAGAAATAAACCCTCATATATATGGTCAAATGGTCTTTCACAAGCATGCCAAGGGTACACAATGGGCAGAGGTTAGTCTCTTTAATAAATGGTGTTGGAAAAACTGTGGACTTAAATACAAAAAATGGAGTTGAGTCTTACCTTACACCATCCAGAAAAGTTAAATTGGATTAAAGACCTAAATGTAATACTTGAAAGTATAAAAACCATAGAAGAAAACATTAGGGGAAAAGCTTCATGACACTAGATTTGGCAATGATTTCTTGGCTACAACACTGAAAGCACAAACCATAAAGGAAAAGGAGACAAATGAGATTACATCAAACTTAACTGTGCATTAAAAAAAACAGTTAACAGTGAAAAGGCAACCTACAGAATGGGGAAAAAATTTTGTAAGCCATATATCTGATAATGAGTTAATATCTAGAATATCTAAAGAACTCCTACAAGTCAACAACAAATTATAACAAATAATCTGATTAAAAACTGGGCAATATTCTTGAATAGACTGTTTTCCAAAGAAGATATACAGTGGCCAACAAGCATGTGAAAAGATACTCAACATCACTAATCATCAGGGAAATGCAAATCAAAACCGCAATGAAATATCACCTACCCCTACTAGGATGGCCACTATCAAAAAAACAAACAAACAAAAAAACACACAAAGAAACAAGTGTTGGTGACGATATGGAGAAATTGGAACACTTGTCCAATGGTGGTAAAGTAAAATGGCACAGATGTTATGGAAAGCAATATGGAGATTCCTCAAGGTATTAAACATATCGTTACCATCCCACTTTTGGATACATATCCAAAAGAATTAAAAACTGGATCTTGAAGATATATTCGCTGCCCCATGTTCATTGCAATATTATTTATAGTAGCCAAATGTAGATATAATCTGAATGTTTATCAATGGATGAATGGATAAAGAAACTGGTATATACATATGTAAAATTTATATATGTAACATATACATAAAACATGTATGTAATATATGCATACGTAAAATATTATTTAGCTTTAAAAAAGGAAATTTTGTCATATGCTACAACATGGATAAACCTTGAGGTCATTATGCTAAGTGAAATAAGCCAGTTACAAAAGGACAAATGCTGTTATGATTCTACTTATATGAGCTATGTAAAGTAGTCAAAGTCTTAGAAACAGAAAATAGAAGGTGGTTGTCAGGGGCTGGAGATACAGAGAACAGAAGAGTTTGTGTTTAATGGGTATAGGGTTTCAGTTTTTCAAGATGTAAAGTTCTAGAGATTTGTTGTACAATATAGTGTGTATGTTAACACTATTGTACTGTACACAAAAAATGGTTAATATGGTCAATTTTAATGTTACATGTTTTTTACTACAATTGAAAAATAAAAGGTACATGAGGAAAATGGTGGTTGGATATGTTCATGATTTGGATGTTGATGTGTTGATTTAAAGGATGCAACCATATGTCAAATATTATATTTATGGTTTAAATATGTGCAGTTCATTTGTATGTTAACTACATCTCAGTAAAGGTATACTATAGGAAACATGGTATACCCATTTTTTTTCAGGTCTGATTTACTATTTATATGGATTGCTTGATTCATATTTTTGGCTATTTTAACATTCCTCACATTTGGAGCTGTTGGTATTTCTAACACAGAAGGAAATATATCTAATATCTGACTATCAAGTGGCACCTCTTGTTTCCTTAAATTTTTTAAAATGTTTATTTATTTTTTAGAGACAGAGACTGAGCATGAATAGAGGAAAGGCAGAGAGAGAGGGAGACACAGAATCTGAAGCAGGCCCCAGGCTCCAAGATGTCAGCACAGAGCCTGATGCGGGGCTCGAACCCACAAACTGTGAAATCATGACCTGAGCCAAGGTTGGACATTTAACTGACTGAGCCACCCAGGCGCCCCAAGTGGCACTTGTTCTTTCAGTTCAAAGACAGCTATGCCTTGTAACATGAAGCAAGTTGTTATCAGAACAAGGTGGATAGACTTAGGTATATGGGGACTAACACTTAGCATTTTTTCAAACACACAGGTATACACATACTGAACAATTGTAACTTCTTACATTCACTTCTTAAGTTTATTTATGTTTCAAGTTTTTATTTAAATTCTAGGTAGTTAACATGTAGTGTAATATTGGTTTTAGACTTAAAATTTAATGATTTATCACTTACATATAATACCCAGTGCTCATCCCAACAAGTGCCCTCCTTAATGCCCATCATCCATTTAACCCATTCCCTCACCCACCACCCCTCCAGCAGCCCTCAGTTTGTTCTCTGTATTTAAGAGTCTCTCATGGTTTGCCTCCCTCTCTGTTTTTATCATATTTTTCCTTCCCTTCCCCTATGTTCATCTGTTTTGTTTCTTAAACTCCACATATGAGTGAAATCACATATTTGTCTTTATCTGACTTATTTCACTTAGCATAATGCTCTCTAGCTCCATCCACGTCCTTACAGATAGGAAGATTCCATTCCTTTTGATGGCTGAGTAATATTTCATTGTATATATACACCACATCTTTTCCATTCATCAGTTGATGGACATTTGGGCTCTTTCCATAATTTGCCTATTGACAATGCTGCTATAAACATCAGGGTGCATGTGCCCCTTCAAATCAGTGTACTTCTATCCTTTTGGTAAATACCTAGTAGTGTAAATGCTTGGTTGTCAGGTAGTTCTGTTTTTAAGTTTTTGAGGAATCTACATACTATTTTCCAGAGTTGCTGCACCAGTTTGCATTCCCACCAAAAGAGGATTCCCCTTTCTCCACATCCTTGACAAAATCTCGTTTCCTGTGCTATTAATTTTAGCAATTCTGACAGGTGTGATGTGACATCTCTTTGTGGTTTTTATTTGTATTTTCCTGATGGTGAGTAGTATAGAACATCTTTTCATGTGTGTGTTAGTCATCTGTATGTCTTCTTTGGGGAAAAAAAATGCCCATTCATGTCTCCTGCCCATTTCTTAACTGGATTATTTATTTTTTGAGTGTTGAGTTTGATAAGTTCTTTATAGATTTTGGATATTAACCCTTTATCAGATATGTCGTTTGCAAGTATTTTCTCCCATTCAAAAGGCTGCCTTTTAGTTTCATTGATTGTTTCCTTCCCTGTGCAGAAGCTTGTTATCTTGATGAGTTTCCAGGAGTTCATTTTTGCTTTCGTTTCCCTTGTGTCTAGTAAGAAGTTGCTCTGGCCAAGGTCAGAGAGGTTGCTGCCTGTGTTCTCTAGGATTTTGATGGTTTCCTGTCTCACATTTATGTCTTTCACACATTTTGCATTTATTTTTGTGTATGATGTAAGAAAGTGGCCCAATTTCATTCTTCTGCATGTTCCTGTCCAATTATCCCAACACCATTTGTTGAAGAAACTGTCTTTTTTCCCATTGGATATTCTTTCCTGCTTTGTTGATTAGTTGACCATTAAGTTGTGGGACTATTTCTGGGTTTTGTATTCTGTTCCATTGATCTGTTGGTCTGTTTTTTGTGCCTGTACCATAGTGTCTTGATGACTACAGCTTTATAGTATAGCTTGAAGTCCAGAATCCTGATGCCACCAGGTTTGCTTTTCTTTTTCAAGATTGCTTTCACTATTCCGGGTCTTCTGTGGTTCCATACAAATTTTAGGATTGTTTATTCTAGCTCTGCGAAAAATAATGGTAGTATTTTGATAGGGATTGCATTAAACATGTAGATTACTTTGGGTGATATGGGCATTTTAACAATATTTGTTCTTCCTGTCTGTGAGCATGGAATGCTAGGAATTCTGTTTTTTTATGAAATTTTAAATGGAATTGATTCTTTGATTTCTCTTTCTGCTGCTTCATTCTTGGTATATAGAAATGCAACAGGTTTCTGTATGTTGATTTTGTATCCTGCAACTTTGCTGAATTCATTTATCAATCATAGCAATTTTGGAGGTTTTCTACATAGAGTAGCATGTCATCTGTAAATAGTGAAAGTTTGACTTCTTCCTTGCTGATTTGGATGCCTTTTATTTCTTTTTGTTGTTTGATTGCTGAGGCTAGGACTTTCAGTACTATGTTAAATAACAGTGGTGAGAGTGGACATCCCTGTCTTGTGCTTGATGGTAGAGGAGAAGCTTTCAGTTTTTTCCCATTGAGGATGATATTAGCTGTGGGTCTTTCATATATGGCCTTGATGATATTGAGGTATGTTCCCTTTATGTGTACTTTGTTGAGGGTCTTTATCAAGAATAAATGCTGTACCTTCATTTATTGAGAGGATCATATAGTTCTTTCCTTTTCTTGTATTAATGTGCTGTATATCACGTTGATTGATGTGTGAGAATATTGAACCACCTTTTGCAACCCAGGAATAAATTTCACTTGTTGGTGGGGAATGATTCTTTTAAAACACTGTTGGATTTGATTTTCTGTATTTTGTTGAGAATTTTTACATTGATGTTCATCAGGGATATTGGCCTGTAAGTCTCCTTTTTAGTAGGGTCTGTGGTTTTGGAATCAAGGTAATGCTGGCCTTATAGAAGGAGTTTGGTGGTTTTCCTTCCATTTCTATATTTTGGAATAGCTTGAGAACAATAGGTATTAACTCTTGTTTTAGTGTTTGGTAGAATTCCCCTGGGAAGCCATCTGGCCCTGGGCTTTTGTTTGTTGGGAGATTTTTTCTATTACTGATTCAATCTCTTTGGTGGTTATAGGTCTGTTCAATTTTTCTATTTTTTCCTGTCTCGGTTTTGGTAGAATGTATGTTTCTAGAAATTAATCCACTTCTTCTAGATTGCCCACTTTGTTGGCATATAATTTTTCATAATATAATCTTATAATTGTTTGTATTTCTGTCATGTTGGTTATGATCTCTCCTTTCTCATTCATGATTTTATTTATTTGGGTCCTTTCTCTTTTCTTTTTGTAAGTCTGGCTAAGGGGTTATCAATTTTATTAATTCTTTTAAAGAACCAGTTTTTAGGGGCACCTGGGTGGCTCAGTGGGTTAAGCGTCCGACTTCAGCTCAGGTCACAATCTCGCGGTCCATGAGTTTGAGCCCCACGTCAGGCTCTGGGCTGATGGCTCAGAACCTGGAGCCTGCTTTGGATTCTGTGCCTCCCTCTCTCTCTGCCCCTCCCCCATTCATGCTCTGTCTCTCTCTGTCTCAAAAATAAATAGACGTTAAAAAAAAAAAAAAAGAACCAGCTTTTAGTTTTGTTGATCTGTTCTACTGTTTGTTTGTTTGTTCCTATATCATTTATTTCTGCTCTCATCTTTATTATTTCCCTTCTTCTCCTGGCTTGAGTCTTCATTTGCTGTTTCTTTTCTAGCTACTTTAGGTATAAGGTTAGGTTGTATATTTGAGATTTTTCTTGCTTCTTGAGTAGTTCTGTATTGATATATACTTCCCTCTTACAACCACTTATGTTGCATCCCAAAGGTTTTGGGCCATTGTGTTTCATTTTCATTTGCTTTCCTGTATTTTTTAGTTTCTTCTTTAATTTTCTGGTTAAACCATTCATTATTTAGTATGATGTTCTTTACCCTCCATGAATTTGTGGTCTTTCCAATTTGTGTGTGTGTGTGTGTGTGTGTGTGTGTGTGAGACTTTATTTCATAGCATTGTGGTTAGAAAATATGTGTGGTATGGTATGATCTCAGTCTTACTGTGTTTGTTGAGTTGATGCCTGATTTGTGACCCAGTAGTTAATCTATTCTGGGGAATGTCCCATGTGCACTTGAAAAGAATGTGTATTCTGTTGCTTTATGATGAAATATTTTGAATATATGTTAAGTCCATCTGCTCCAGTGTGTCATTCAAAGCCATTGTTTCCTTTTTGATTTTCTCATTGTTGTAAGTAGGGTATTAAAGTCCCTTACTGTTACTGTATTACTATCAGTGAGTTTGCTTATGTTTTTTGCTTTTTGATTTATATAGGTGGGTGCCTTCAAATTGGGGACATTAACATTTACAGTTGTTAGATCTTCTTGTTGGATAGACCCCTTTATTTATTTATTTATTTATTTATTTATTTATTTATTATTTTTTCTTAGGTTTATTTATTTATCCTGAGAGAGAGAGTGGGAGATAGGCAGAGAGAGAGAGGGAGAGAAAGGGAATCCCAAGCAGGCTCAGCACTGCCATCACGGAGCCTGATGCAGGGCTCAAAGTCACAAACTCTGAAATTATGACCTAAGTCAAAATCAAGAGTCAGACACTTAACCGACTGAGCCACCCAGGCACCCTGGATAGACCCCTTTATTATTATATAGTGCCTTTCTTCATTTCTTATTACAGTCTTTGGTTTAAGTTTTAGTTTATCTGATGTAAGTATGGCTACTCTGGATTTCTTTTGATGTTCATTAGCATGATAAATGGTTCTCCATCCCTTCACTTTTAATCTGCTGGTGTCTTTAGGTTTAAAATGAGCCTCCTGTAGGCATATAGATGGGTCTTGTTTTTTAATTTATTCTGATGCCCTATTTTTTTTTTTTTTGATTGGAGTATTTAGTCCATTTACATTGAGTAATTATTGATAGATACGAATGTAGAGCCATTGTATGACTAGTAAAGTCATTGTTTCTGGAGATTTTCTCTGTTCTTTTCTGGTCATTGTTGCTTCGGGTCTTTCTTTCCCACTCAGAGAGTCCCCTCTAATATTCTTGCAGGGCTGGTTTAGTGATCATGAAGTTCTTTAGTTTTTGTTTGTCTGGGAAAGTCTTTATTTCTCCTTCTATTCTGAATGACAGCCTTGCTGGATAAAGTATTCTTGGCTGCATATTTTCCCCATTTGGTGCATTGAATATCACATGCCACTCCTTTCTGGCCTGCCAAGTTTCTGTGGGTAGATCTGCTGCTAATCTTATTTGTCTCCCCTTGTAAGTTGGGGATTTCTTTTCCCTTGCTGCTTTCAGGATTTTTTCCCTTATCTCTGCATTTTGCAAATTTAACTATGATATGTCTAGGTGTTGGCCTGCTTTTGATGGGAGTTCTCTGTACCTCCTGGATTTGGATGTGTGCTTTCTTCCCCAGATTTGGGAAATTTTCAGCTATAATTTCCTCAAATAAACCTTCTACCCCTTTCCCTCTCTTCTGAAATTCCTATGATACAAATGTTATTATGCTTTATGGAGTTGTTGAGTTCCCTAAGTCTACCTTAAGATCATAATTTTTTCCCTCTTCAGCTTCATTATTTTCCATAATTTTATTTTCTATATCACTTCTTTGTTCCTCTGTTTTTTTCCATCCATGTGGTCATTACATCCAGTTGGTTTCACATCTTGGTTATAGCATTTTTTATTTTGGTCTGATTAGTTTTTAGGTCTTTTATCTCTGGGGTACAGGACTCCCTGGTGTCCTTTTTTTAAAGTTTATTTTGTTTATTTTTGAGAGAGAGGACAAGCAGGGGAGTAGCAGAGAGAGAAGGAGATAGAGAATCCCAGCAGGCTCCACGCTGTCAGCACAGAGCTTTACACAGGGTTCGATCCCACAAACTGTGAGATCATGACATGAGCCAAAATCAAGAGTTGGACCCTTAACCAAATGAGCCACCCAGGTGCTCCTCCTTGGTGTCTTCTGTGCTTTTCTCAAGCCCAGCTAGTATCCTTATGATTGTTGTTTTAAATTCTGGATCAGGCATATTCTTTATCTCTATTTCAATTAGATCTCTGGCCATGACCTTTTCTTGTTCTTTCTTTTGGGATGAATTCCTCCAGTTGACATTTTTGTCTAGTCTCTGTCTTCTTCTGTGTGTTAGGAAAGCCAGTTATGTTTCTTGCTGTTGATAAATGGCTTAAGAAGAGGTCATATACTGTCCAGGGCCTGGGGCCTCAGGAGGTATTTCTGCTATATGCTGTATGCACTCTGCCTTTGTGTTTTGGCTGCTCTTTCCCTCAGGTCAGTCCTCTGCAGAGTTTCTCCTTGCTTGCAGTGGTGGGGTGGGGGTGGGGGTGGGTGAGGAGGGTTTGGTTGTTGTCTAGTGTGGCAACTTTTAAGTAGGTGTGCTTTTAGTCTGCTTGTTAAAAGAAGCCAGATCGGGGCGCCTGGGTGGCGCAGTCGGTTAAGCGTCCGACTTCGGCCAGGTCACGATCTCGCGGTCCGTGAGTTCGAGCCCCGCGTCAGGCTCTGGGCTGATGGCTCGGAGCCTGGAGCATGTTTCCGATTCTGTGTCTCCCTCTCTCTCTGCCCCTCCCCCGTTCATGCTCTGTCTCTCTCTGTCCCAAAAATAAATAAAAAACGTTGAAAAAAAAAAATTAAAAAAAAAAAAAAAAAAAAAAAAAAAGAAGCCAGATCCTACTTCTACTAGAACTGAAGTTTTGTAGCACTCTATGCTCAGTAGACTTGGTTGCGTATGGGGGTTTTGTGCTGGTCTTCTGGGGGAGGGGCTTGCTTCTGCTCTGGCTCTCAGGCACACTTGCCCTAGTAAAAAAATGCATCTGCGGAATGCAGGGAAGGCGGGACTTAGTGTAAACTGCTCAAGCCTCCACTGTGGGCACTGTGTTTCTCAGGGAAGTCTGTCCATGCTGATGCATGGGGGATTAAAATGGTGTCAGCCCAATCTCTCTTCCGTCAAGAGAATTTGTACCCACCACTGTTCAGGAAGCCCTCACTGAAGAGTGAACAGTCTCCCCTTGTGTGTCCCAGACATCCTGCAGATCCCTGCCTTCACCTGTCTGTGTCCAGGCTGTCTGCTCACCTGGCAGTGCAGTGCACTTGTGTTTTATCTCAGGCATGCTGGCTGAGTTTCAAAACTCTAAATTTTAGGGACCCAGCATGGCAGGGACCCTCACTGATCCTCTGGGTGTGGGTCTTGTTGGGATGTGGCTGGTGTCGTTTTGTCCCATGGTAGTCGCATCAGTATGCAGGGGGTTGGAGTTTACAGTAAAGAGAAGCATAAAACCTGCATTCAGGTTAGCTGCCCCAGCAGATATCTCTGCCCCTGTGCTAATGGATGGGACAGCACAATGGCGCTCACTGGCTTTTTTGTGTCCTGAGAGGCAATGCTATCTCTCCCAAATGCACTCCAAAAAGGGGAACTGTCTCTCCCAGTGCAACCTAGGGGAGCCTCAGACCATGCTCCCTGGCCTCTGCCCTCCTGCATGGGAGCATCACTACAACCCCCAGGCTCCACACCCACCATGGCATGGACTTCTAAAACTTCAGTCTTTGAGCTCTGCTGCTTGTGAAAACTCATGATAGTCAGCCCCTCTCATTTTCCCAGTCAGTGGTGCTCTGCCCTGTCTCTCTCCTTCTCTCCCCCCACCCCCATGATCAGGGCTCCCTCCCCTCTATAGCCACCTGCAATTCTTTTCTCCCCCAAATCCTGTCTTTGCACCTCCTATCTTCCATGGTGTGGCCTGTTTTCTCCCTCTAGTTGTGCAGTTTGTTCTCTGAGTCCTCAGATAGATTACTTGGGTGTTCAGAATGATTTGATATTTATCTAGCTGTGTTCAAGGGACGAGGCAAGCTAGGGTCCCTGTGCGCCTCCACATCTTAACTCCTCTCTGCAAACACTCTACTTCTTCATAAATTTAGAAATAGGCATACTAAGTGGTGCCTGGTAATGATGGTGTATACAGTGGGGCTGTGGTACTGACTAAAACAAAGAATTTTGGAGGGGCCTTATAGCAGACAAAGAGGAAATCATAATGATGATTATAAAAGCCCTACATATGTAATGCTATAATTTTTATGACAAAATGTTATAGTTACTTCCCGGTGCTGACCAAGGACATTCATAACATACCCTAAGACTTTGGCTAAAGGGCTGAGGCATCTTTTGATGGAGAGACTCCCCAGGGAAATAAGATGTTACCAGAACTAACTAAAGGCCTATATTGTTCCTGAAGTTTTGGGGCTAAGTGTTCCATGTTACTATTTTCCTTCTCTGCCTCCAGTGGGCCAAGGAAGCTCCTCTTCTTCTTCTTCTTCTTCTTCTTCTTCTTCTTCTTCTTCTTTTTTAAACTTTTAGTGTTTATTTATTTTTGAGAAGGAGAGACACAGGGCACAAGCAGGGGAGGGGCAGAGAGAGAGAGACACAGAATGCGAAGCAGGCTCCAGGCTCTGAGCTGTCAGCACAGGGCCCGATGCGGGGCTCAAACCCACGAACCGTGAGATCATGACCCGAGTCGAAGTCAGGCACTCAACTGACCAAGCCACCCAGGCGACCCAAGGAAGCTCTTCTAAATATATTAGAACATTGTCACTCCAGGCTACTGGCATTGCTTCAAACTTGAATTGCCCCTAATCCACGGTTGATTAATTACTATGATACAGGGAATCTCTTTTAGACTATGTTTTTTTTTTTTTTTTTAATTTTTTTTTTTTAACGTTTATTAGACTACGTTTTTAACCACCATTCCTAGGATTTGTCAAGCAGTAAAGAAAATTTCAAAACATACTGTGTTAGTTAACATTAATGTGAGCTATCCCTTCATCTTGAAGTGTCAACAATCTATAGATTTACTTGTGTAAGCCTACTTCTGGACTTTATAGATAGTGTAGTGTGAGAGAATCGGTGTTCATCAACCCAGGGAGGTGAGACACCGTGCCGAATGAAGCTGAACATTTGAGGAAAACTGGAATAATCTATACAAAGACCAGGTATTTCTAATAGTCATATGTTTATATCTTTTTTTTTTTTTTTTTTTTTTTTTTTTTAGGACCAAACATCTGGCTGATTACATTCTTTTGTGACTTTGGTAGATACAGTGTTAGGCATGATGAATAAAATTATGACAATTATAATGCTATTTGTACCTTGTAACACTGACAGTGTTAAAAAGACTATAGTTTATATTTTATATAACTAAATAAAATAATTATTTTAAAAATAGGATGAGATTATGGGTGCTTTTTGTTAATTTATTTTCTTAAAATTTGAGAAATATTAAAAAACAGTTATCTAAGAAATAAAAATAAATGGAATAAAAACTTAATTGAAAATGCAATAGTAGTAAGGAATTAGGAAAAAGAAGAAAATAAGAGGAAATAATAGGAAAAAGCTACAATGTGTAGAATTGCCTGAGTAGCTTTTAAATTTTTATGTCATATGATCACTAGTATTTTTTTGAAACTGAACATGAGTAAAATTTGTTTAGATAGTATATATTTCTTTGCAATTTTTGTAACCTATGTGTTAACTATTCCCTAAAGAGGCATTTATGGCATGTGGCTTTTGAAGGCTTAAAGTTTAATTGCCCTTTTGTTAGTTTAGTACATCGGTAGAACAAGAGTAAAGGATAGAAGTCTATTATTTTTTATAAGATAGAAGTCTCATTTTTAAATTAAAAAACCTCTTTTCATTGTGAAATAGTTTCAGGCTTATGAAAGTATTCAAAAAATAGTTTTAAGAATTCTCAAATACTCCATAATCCTGATTCCCTAAATGTTAACATCTTAAATAACTACAATATAGTTATTAAAATCAGGAAGCTAACATTGATACAATATTATTATCTAATCTAATAGATCTTACTCATATTTTAACAATATCATTTTTCTGGTCCAGGATCATATATCACCATTAATTTTCACATGTTCTTTAATCTGGAACAATCCTCTAATCTCATTTTTTCTATTATGACTTCAGCACTTTTTTAAAATTTTTTTAATGTTTAGTTTCTGAGAGAGAGAGAGAGAGAGACAGAGCATGAGCATGGGAGGGGCAGAGAGAGAGGGAGACACAGAATCTGAAGCAGGCTTCAGGCTCTGAGCTGTCAGCACAGGGCCCAACGCGGGGCTCGAACCCACAAACTGCGAGATCATGACCTGAGCGGAAGTCGGACACTCAACCGACTGAGCCTCCTAGCCACCCCTTGACTTGGCACTTTTGGGGAGTACTTGCCAGTTATTTTTGTAGAATATTCTTCATTTTGGGTGCGTCAGATATTTCTTGATGATTAGGATTACCAAAGAAGCAAGTGTTGTGTTTTTCACAGTGTGGCATCCAGAAGCACATGATTAAGAATTTTTCCCATGACTTGTGATGTTAACATTTATTACATAATTAAGGTCATGTTTGCCGGTTTTCTCCACTCTAAAGTTAACCTTTTTTTTTTTTTTTTTTTTACAATTAATACGTATCTGGTGATGAGATATTTTGAGAACATGAAAAACCATTTATCATTATACTTTTGCCCACTATTTTTTTTAAGCCATTGATGATTTTTGCCTGAAACATTTGATATTTGTTAATTGATAATTTTCTCTTTTCATGATTTTTGTTTACATTTATTAGTTGGAATTGTAAGGAAGAACTATTCCTTCTCCCCCATTTATTTATTTGCCCAATTATTTGTATTAGTATGGACTGATGGATTTTTTACTATTTTGTGAGCTGTAATCCATTACTATTACTTTGTTGTTCAAGTTGTCTCATATTTGGTAATCAGGAGCCCCTTTAAGTAGGCTCCTGTGTCCTTAGACAAGTTCCCATCTTCCTCTCTCTTTCCCTCCCTTCCTTCCCCCCCCCCACGCCCCCCTCCCCCCTCCGGCTGTCAGTCTGTCTGTCTTTCTTTCTTTCAAGTATTTCTTCCTGGCACCGTAAGATGTTCTGGGCTCATCTCTTACGTTCCCCGCCCCAGTCCTTGAATTAGTCTTTTCTCTAAGGAGTCCTGTTGCCTTATTGGAAAAGGATATTTAGAATTTAATATCTGGGTGTTAGGGGTCATTGTTTTAGAGTTTGTCAGCAGACAGTAAATTTAGGAAATACATACATACATAGATATACATACACACACACACACACACACACACACACACACACACTCATTGTCAGTACTCTCTAGCCAGCGTCCACTAGGAACACACCTGTACTTAAACAAGTTGTTACTACTTAATGCCATGAGGGAGGTTGTACACCATGGATAATGATGAGTCATTTTAGTAAGACAGTGTTGGAATTTACTACAATATTTGGGCTTGTGTTAGGCGTTTTGGGGAAGTATTTAAGGAAGTGGGACTTTGCTCTGGAAATCTTAATATATTTTATCTAGAAAAAGAGAAGACTAGAGGGACGTTAAAGCTATAATTTGAAAAGAAGCAGTCAACATAGTAGCCAAAATCGAGGGATGTTTTGTTATTTTTGTAGTTTGCACAGTGATCCTGTTTTGTTTTGTTTTTCCCCCCCATACTTAAAGCTACAAAGTGTTTTTTTTTGTTTTTGTTTTTGTTTTTTTTTTTGGTGCCATTTCAAGAACATTCCTGTCTGGTTGATATGAGATAGTCACAGAGTGGCTTTATCTGGTATTTATGCTCTGTAAGATCATTTATATTGGAGATCATTTATAAAGGAGAACACCAAGGCCTAGTTGTGGGTGTCATCCAGTGTCTGGATGTCATGGGCCACTTTGCCATTTCTCAGTGTATACACACACACATCTATCTATCTATCTATCTATCTATCTATCACCTATATAAATTAAAACCATGAATTCATGTTAATACTTTCAACTATATCTTTAAAATTCATATTTCAAAAAAAGAAAAAGCAGAGTGGTGTTCAGCTCTTACTTTCCAGAAAAAGTATAGAAGAGTTATATCCAAGTGGACAATTTTGAAGTTATGGACTACTGAATAGTTAGCCATAATAAAATGAAACTCACCTAATACACAGACAAAACACCATCAGTTACTGAAATGATGTTTCCTCTCTAAAGACATCAGCCTGAGTTTTCCCTTTCAGAGACAAGTGTGCACCCAGTAGGTCTTCTACCAGTTTTTGATTATATGGTAAGGTATATTTGAAATATCTACCCTGCTTAATGGAGTCCCTTTTGCTGTGGACTCCATTCCCAGTGATCAGCTTCTAGGAGCCCTGTTAATGACCTCACATTGTCCATAGTTGATAGGACTAGAAATGGGTAACTGAGCCAATTTGAGCCTTCTTCCAGGGGATTTGAAATGGGTATGGGAAAGAGATTCAGACATCTTTTTTTAAAAAAAGTTTACTTGAAGTATCGTTAACATATAATATATTAGTTTTGGGTATACAACATAGTGATTTGACAATTATACACATTATATATAATATATACAGCATATGTGTGGTTACATACAACATTATTACAATATTATTGACTGAATTTCCTATGCTGTACTTTTCATCCCATGACTTATTTAAGTTATAACAGGAAATTTGTGCCTCTTAAACTCCTTCACCTATTTTTCCCATCTCCCCAGTCCCCCTCCCTTCTAGCAATCATTAATGTGTTCTCTATATTTATGAGTCTGTTTGTTTTTTGTTGTTTGTTATTATTAGATTTCACATATAGGTGAAATCACATGGTATTTTTCTTTGTCTAACTGATTTTACTTAGCACCATACTCTGTAGATCCATCCATGTTGTTGCAAATGGCAATATTTCATTCTTTTTTATGGCTGCGTAATATTCCTCTGTGTGTGTGTGTCTTTGTGTGTACATACCACATCTTATTTATCTGTTCATCTGTTAATGGACACTTAGGTTGCTTTCATATCTTGAATATTATAAATAATGCTGCAATAAACATATATCTTTTGAAATTAGTGTTTCCGTTTGCTTTGGGTAGATACCCAGAAGTGAAATTACTGGATTTTATGATACTTTTATTTTCAGTTTTTTGAGGGACCTTCATTCTTTCCCACAGTAGCTGCACCAATTTACATTCTTACCAACAGTGTGCGAGGGGTTTCTTTTCTCCACATGGTCTCCAACATTTGTTATTTCTTGACTTTTTGATGGTCAGCCATTCTGACTAGTGTGAAGTGATAGCTCATTGTGGTTGTGATTTGCATTTCTCTGATGATTAGTGATGAGCATCTTTTCATGTGTCTGTTGGCCATCTGTATATCTTCTTTGCAAAATGTCTATTCAGGTCCTCTGCCCATTTTTAAATTGGGTTATTACTACTCTTATTTTGTTGTTGTTGAGTTGTATGAATTCTTTACGTATTTTGGATATTAACCTCTTACTGTAACATCATTTGCAAATATCTTCTCCTATTTAATAGGCTACCAGTTCATTATGCTGATGTTTTCCTTCACTGTGCAAAAACTTTTTAGTTTGATTCGGTCACAGTTGCTTATTTTGCTTTTGTTATCCTTGCCTGGGGAAGACATATTCAGAAAAATATTACCAAGGTTGATGTCCAAGAGATTACCACCTATGTTTTCTTTTAGGAGTTTTATGGTTTGGAGTCTTACATTTAGGTCTTTAATCCATTTTGAGTTTATTTTTGTGTGTGGTATAAGACAGTGGTACAGTTTCATTCTTTTGTATGTAGCTTTCCAGTTTTCCAAAAACATTTATGAAGAGATTCTCTTTTCCCATTGTATATTTTTGCCCCTTTTGTCATAGATTAGTTGACTACATGAACATGAGTTGATCTGGGCTCTCAATTCTATTTCATTGATCTATGTATCTGTTTTTGTGCCAGTACCATACTGTTTTTATTACTCTAGCTTTGGAGTATAGTTTGAAATCTGGGATTGTGATACCTCCAGCCTTGTTCTTTTTTTCTCAAGATTGCTTTGGCTATTCAGGGTCTTTTGTGGCTCTGTACAGATTTTAGCATTTTTTTGTCCTAGTGCTATGAAAAATAGTATTGGGATTTTAGTAGAGATTGCGTTGAATCAGTAGCTTGCTTTGTGTATAATGGACATTTTAACAATATTAGTTCTTCCAGTCCAGAGAGTGTTATGTCTTCCATTTATGTCATCTTCAGTTTCTTTCATCAATGTCTTAACAGTTTTCAGAGTTTAGGTCTTTCACCTCTTTGGCTAAATTTTTTTCTGGAGGGCCCAGTGAATTGCACTCAACTAGACACACACACACACACACACACACACACACACACACACACATATACCCATATTTATATACAAACTTAATAGGAAATAACATCAGCTAATATTTTAGTGTATTTTTGGATAATGCACTTACGGGTGGTTTTTATTTTATTTTTCCAAATTGTTTATAATTGTGCATTATTTAAAATGAGAAGGAAAACAATTTTAAATGTAATACAACCACAGATTTTATAGAAGTAATGTGCTACTGTTGGGGGAGAAAGGGGTGTGCAAAGTGAAGAAAACTCTTCTATGAAAGATGTCCAGGGTTGGTAACCAGAGGGAAAGGGAATACAAAAGAGAGATTCATTCATTCCAGTATTACAGTACCAGGTGTATTTTTTAAAATATATTTTATTAATTTTTAAAATGTTTTTGTGTTTATTTTTAAGAGGCAGAGAGACAATGTGTTTATTTTTAAGAGACAGTGCATGAGCAGGGGAGGAGCAAAAAGAGAGGGAGACACAGAATCCCAAGCAGGTTCCAGGTTCTGAGCTGACAGCACAGAGCCCAATGCAGGGCTTGAACTCATGAACCATGAAATCATGACCTGAGTCTAAGTTGGACACTTAACCAAGAGAACCACCCAGGCACCCTACCAGGTGTATATTTGAATGACTCTGAGGAGAAATAATCTGAGGAAAAGAAACTATTTAAGAGAAAAGATGCTCTTGACGATGGATTGATTATGAACTGAGAATTGACATAATCGTTTCTGTAACTGCTGGATTTCTATAACTGTTCAGGAAGATATTTCTTTTTTCCTATTTCCTGTTTATATATTAATTTAGAAAAATTCAGAAAAAGACACTGAATAGGAAAGGTGAAAAAATTTGAGTTTATCTAGATTTGTACTCTTCAGGGGGAATCATTGTTGACATTTTAGTGACTATATTCTTAGACCTTTTGCTAAATAAATAAAATGTAAAGAGATATATATCAGCTGTTTTTATAGGAAGAATTGGACATTATCTCATAACTTTTTTCTTTAATTGTATCCTAAGTGTTATTTTAAGTAGAAATTGCTGTGTTTAAATGAAGTTAAACTGAAATTGGTTTTGAGTACTCTATGACATCCCAGGATGATTGAAAACCTGTATGATTTTGAAAGCAGGGCTAGGAGTCCCTAAATGAGAGGATTCCAGACAGTGACTAAACAGTCTAGTGGCTTTGCTGACACTACTATTACAGCTCCAGTATTCTCAATTCAAAACACATGAATGAATGGAGTTTTGAAAGCAGTTGGATCCTAAGAAGCTTTTGTTTCTTGGCTTTATTTTTGAAATTAATTTTTTTTTTTGCCACTAAAAAAAATATAATGGCTTTGTAAGAGTAACCTTTTGTCTTTTGATTTTCTTCCTGGCTAAAATTGCTTTCTCTTACTTCTACCCTAAATCACTGTAGATTGACCTAATTCTTTTTTTTTTTTAAGTTTTATTTATTTATTTTTGAGAAAGAGACAGAGAGAGTGAGTAGGGGAGGGGCAGAGAGAGGGAGAGAGAGAGAGAATCCCAAGCAGGCTCTGTGCTGTCAGCACGGAGCCCGACGCGGGGCTCGAACTCACACACTGTGAGATCATGACCTGAGCCGAAACCGAGTCGGACTCTTAACCGACTGAGCCACCCAGGCGCCCCTAGATTGACCTAATTCTAAACCATGTGACAAGATAAATACAATGAAAACCCAGGAGAATTCACGCAGTAATTTGCTTAAGTAGGCACTATGCAGAAAATTAGTGGGAGTGTACAGACATTACTGGAAGTGAAGAGAATGAGGCTGAACACTAAAAGTTAAGTCTGGGGGGTTCTCAAAGATAGTTTAGGATTGCCTGATGGGCAAATTTTTATTTATATGCAAATTCCCAGGTACTTTCCCTGCTCTCCCAACCTTTCTATTTAGTGAATCAGATGCCCTGGAGGTGAAGCTAAGGAGTTTCAATGAGTTTGACTTTTTTTTTTTTTTTTTTTTTTAAGATTCCTCATGTATGTGATACCATGCAGTTTTTGTCTTTGGTTTATTTCACTTAGCATAATGCCCTCCAGGTACATCCATGTTGTCTCAAGTGGCAAGATTTACTTTTTTTTTTTTAGGTTGAATAATGTAAATGTATACCACATTTTCCTTATTCATCTATTGATGGACACTTGTGTTGCTTCCATATCTTGGCGATTATGAATAAAGCTGCAGTGAACATATGGGTGCTGCTGTCTCTTTGAGATAATTTCATTGTCTTTGGATATAAACCCAGAAGTAGGGTTGCCAGATCATATGGTTGTGTTTTTAATTTCCTGAAGAGCCTGTATACTGTTCCATAGTGGCTGTACAAGTTTACATTCCCACCAGCACTGTACCAAGGGTTCCCTTTTCTCCACATCCTTGTCAGTATTTATCTCTTTTTTGATAATAGCCATTCTAACAGTCATGAGGTGATATGTCACTGCGGTGTTGTGATTTCCCTTTTCCTGATGATTAGTGATGTTCAACAGCTCTTCAGGTAGTTGTTGGCTATTTGTATTTCCCTGGAAAACTGTCTCTTTAGGTCCTTTGCCCATTTTAAAATCAGGTTATAAAGGCTTTTTTTTTTTTGCTATTGAGTTGTATAGGTTCTTTATTTATCTTGGATATTAGCCCCTTATTAGGTCTGTGGTTTGCAAACATTTTTTTCCTGTTCCAAGACGGTTGCCTCTTCATTTTGTTGATTATTTCTTTTGTTGTGCAGAAGCTTTTTAGTTTGATGTTGTTCCGTTTGTTTATTTTTGCTTTTCTTGCCTTTGCTTTTGGTGTCAAATCCAAAATGTCATTGCAAATACCAGTGTTAAGGAGGTTACCCATCATGTTTTCTTCCAGGAGTTTTACGCTTTCACGTGCTACATTTAAGGCTTTTATCCATTTGAGATTATTTTTGTGTATAGTGTAAGATAGGGGTACAGTTTCATTTTCTTGCATATGGATGTCTAGTTTTCACAGCACCATTTACTGAAGAGACCATCCTTTTCCCATTATTCCCCATATATTATTGGCTCCTTTGTCGGACATTAATTGACCATATATGCATAGGTTTATTTATGGGCTTATTCTGTTCCATTAATCTATGTGTTTGTTTTTATACTCATACCATAGTGTTTGATTACTGTAGCTTTGTAATTTAATCTGAAATCAGTAAGTATAATGCCTCCAGCTTTGTTGTTCTTTCTCAGAATTGCTTTGGCTATTTGGATCTTTTGTGGTTCCATAAGAATTGTAGGATTATTTTTTCTATTTCTGCAAAAAAAAATCCCATTGGAATTTTGATAGAGACTGCATTCAATCTGTAGATTGCTTTGTGTAGTATGAGCATTTAAGCAGTATTAATGCTTCCAACCCATGAATGTGGAACATCTTCCCATATTTTTGTGTCTTTTTCAATTTGCTTCATTAATATTTTATAGTTTTTTAGTGTACGGATCTTTCACCCTCTTCATTAAGTTTATTCCAAAGTATTTTATTCTTTTTGATGCCATTGTAAATGGGATTATTTCCTTATTTCTCTTTTCAATAGTTTATTGCTAGTATATAGAAGCACAATTGATATTTGATACTAGTTTTGTATCCTGCATCTTTACTGAATTCATTTATTAGTTCTAATAGTTTTTTGGTGGAGTCTTTAACATTTCATGTACATAATACCAAGTCATCTGCAAACAATTACAATTTTACTTTTTGCTTTCTGATTTGGATTTTTAAAAATCTGTTTCTTCCCTAATTGCTCTGGCTAGAACTTCCAGTACTATATTGAATAAAAGTGGCAAGAGTGGACAAACTCGTTTTGTTCCTGATCTTAGAGGACAAGCTTTCAGTTACCATCGAGTATGATGTTAGCAGTGGGCTTGTCATATATGGCCCATGTTACATTGAGGTACATTCCATCTCCACCAAATTTGTTGAGAGTTTTTAATTTGAAAGAATGTTAAATTTTGACACATGCTCTTTTTGCATCTATTGAGACGATCATATGATTTTTATCCTTCATTTTGTTAATGTGGTGTATCACATTTATTGATTTGTGGATGTTGAACCATCCTGGACTGAATTACACTTCATCATGGTGTATGATTCTTTTAATATGCTGTTGAATTTCACTTGCTGATATTTTGTTGAGTATTTTTGCGTCTATATTCATCAGGGATATTGGCCTGTAATTTTCTTGTAGTGTCCTTGTCTGTCTTTGGTATCAGGATTGTGCTGGCCTTATAAAATTAGTTTGGATGTGTTTGTTCTCATCTCTTCAGTTTTTTTGGAAGAGCTTGAGAAAGAGTAGTATTAATTTTTCTTTAAATGTTCACCAATGAAGCCATCCGGTCTTGGACTTTTTGTTGTTGTTGGGAAGTTTTGATTACTGATTCAGTCTCTTTGCTAGTAATTTGTTCTGTTCAGATTTTCTGTTTCTTGTTTCCCCAATGGAAACCGCCTGCCCCCCAAATTTCTCAAACAAACTGCTTCTATAAACTTGAGTAAACCTGCTTTCAAGCATATGCAAAGTTTTTATTAGAAGTGAGCAAGTATAAAGCTAATCACAAGTCATTATAGAGCTGTTCCTAAATTTGCTAGTAGTGAATCTAGTACATAGAAGCAGTTATTTAACCTATTTCACAATATTTCTGGTATCAGAAAGTAATATATATATTTTTTGTGAAATAGCCTGTAATTCTCCTCTCTAGTTTTTCCCATGTTACGTTCTTTCTTCCCTTTTCCCTTCTCCCCCATGTCTCCTGACCCCTTCCTTTTCTCTTTCCCTTTTCTGTAGCCTGTCTCATTCCCCCTTTCCCTTTCCTCTTTTCTCTCTCCCTTCCTCCCACCCACCACCTCCCCTCCTCTCACTCTCTCTGCCTCTGTCACTTTTGCTTCTAAGTTGAGAGAAGTTTATATGCATATGGTTTCCTGAATGTAAAAGTGGTCAGTCTATGTGCTTCCAAGGTGCTAAGTCTTTCTCTCAGTTGCTTTGAGGTGAGGCTGGTGGGCCTTAAAAATGTCTGTTGTCTAAGCAGCTGGCCCTGGACTAGTCACATAGGTTGTCTGACCGTGGGTTTAAGGATCTGTGAAGCCTGGCTTTTTCCTTCACCTTTTTCCACTGGCCAATCTGTAAATTAAATGACATACTTTGCTTACTGTGGAAATATACACTGGCATACATTTTCTTACAGAAATAAAGAACTCTGGTGGCAATTTATTAATGTTAAATTGCTTTTACAGTGCAGAAGGAGAAAAAGACTCTAATTTGCACACACATTCTTCTGTAATGAAAGAATCTTTACCATCATGAAGCCATTTCAGCTGTCTCATCCCTAATTACCACTTGGTATCTCTCTCTCTCCCTTGCTCCTTCCCTAGTGTTCTCTTTGTTTTTAATTGGTGTTTTCAGCCATCTGGATCCACTAGCTTATGAAGGCATGAGAGAGAAATAGAACATAAAAGAAAACAAACTTCACCCATTTCAATCACGTCCACATCTGAAAGCTCCCATATTTTACAGCATTTCCTTTGCTATAGGAAATATGGTGTCAGAATAAGCCAAGCTGAAAGGATGTCTGGGGATGAATGCAAAGAGAAATGCTAATGCCCCATTAGTGCTGAGGCCTGGGGTCCAAAGTGCTTTCAGGAGAAGCTGCCTGGCATGTCAGTTTGCCACATGGTGGAGGAAAGGACCTAGAGGGTTTTACAATCTTGCAATCAGACCCATCTGGATTTGAACCCTGACTCAGCCATTTCTGACTTTATAATTTGGGACATAATTTTGTTTTCTTTATTGTACTTCAGTTTTGTATCTGGAAAGACCAGGAAACAATAAAGTTGTAATTATTAAGTAAAACAAAATACGAAAATACTTATTAAATGATGTTCTAAAATCTTGGCTTAAAATTACAGTAGCACATATGATGGCTTTTGGGGGTCAAGTATGTATAGGAAGAACTTAGAGATTAAAAGCAATTGCTGCAAGACTTATCTTGAGGTTGTGTTTGCACTATAAGTAGCACACTGTTTGTACCTAGATTATGTTACAATTTGGGGTAAAAGACATTATAGAGCAAGGGCCAGGATCCCTCAGAGCCACTCATTGGTATAGCCTAATGGTAACTGTTATTGATAGTTTAGAGAAATCTCTTTCAGGTATCATCCCCCTGCCCCCCCCCCCGCCCCGACACACACTATTATGAGGATTTTCACAAACTTCCTAAATGTTCTTCTGTCTGCTCTGTCCAGCTCTACTCTATCCTAATCCAGGCTATCATAGCCTCTTATCCAAGCCACAGATATGGCCTCCGAAAAACAGTCTCTCTTTCTCAGGTTCTTTTCCATTTGTCTTACTTAAGCTTGAGTAATCTTTTAAAAGCCTTTTTGTATACCAAATGTGATATTTAACTTGTAAAAACATTAATGGCTTTTCACTGACCATAGAATTAAAGTCTAGTAGAAACAAAGCCTCTACATCATGTTTCCCTAGCCACTATTTATTTTTTAATTTTTTAATGTTTATTGATTTTTGAGAGAGAGATGAGTGTGAGCAGTGGAAGGGCAGAGAGAGAGGGAGACACAGAATCCGAAGCAGGATCCAAGCCCCAAGCTGTCAGCGCAGAGCCCGACGCAGGGCTGGAGCTCAAGAACCACGAGATCATAACCTGAGCTGAAGCCAGACGCTCAACTGACTGAGCCACCCAGGCCCCCCCCCCACCCCCCCAGCCACTGTTAATATGCCCATTAGCACTGGGCCATTCTTTGCTCTTCTCTCCACACTGGATGTGTCTAAGTCTGTGATTGTTTTGTGCTCCCTTTCATCTCAGTGCTATTCCCTCTGTCTGGAGTGTGCCTTTCTACTTTCTTCAGCTATCTAATTTCTATTCATTCTCTCAATAGCTGTTTGAATATCAAAACCTCATGGAAGCCTTCCTTGATGGCTCTGATTGTTGAAAGACCACAGAGCGCTGGCAAGGGATTATTGGTAATTCATTTATTCTTCCTTTCATTCAATCATTGAACAAATTATCACCTGGCACTATGCTAGATACTGGGGAAATAATGATAAGCAAACAGATAGGAATCTGTCCTTAGGGAGAGGCAGAACTTAATTAAATAATCACACAAATAAATATATAGTTACTAATTGTATAAGACCTATGGAGACAGGATGCATAGTGCTAAGAGAAGTTACTAACTGGAAGGTCTGATTTGGCCAATGAAGGAGGCTTTCTCCAAGGAAGTGATGTGTGAACTGAGCTCCCAAGAATGAATAGGAGTTAACTAAGGGATGAGAAGTCAGTCAGGGACAACATACATAAAGCCTGTGGCAGGAGGACACATGTCAAGTTTGAGGAATTGTGATGTGGCAAGAAAGTAGTGAGAATGGAGAAGTAGGCAGTAGGCAGGTCAGGAAAGGATCTGTAGGCCAGATGAAGGAATTTGTACTTTATCTAAGTCAAGGATGGATTGGCAGGAGGACAGAGTGGATATGAGATACCTGTTGGGAGGCTTTTGCTATGCTCCAGTAGATGGAGGCTCAGAGACTGAGACCTTGGAGATGAAAAAAAGTAGATGGACTTAAAAAATATTTAAGAGGCAAAATGTACAGGACATAGTGATGAGTTGGACGTGGGGGTAATGAGCCAAAGTCGTCAAGGATGAATTTTGGCTTATAGAATTTACTGCAAAAGGAAACTTAGAAGAAGCCCAGAGGGAAGTTCTGGAAGTCACTTTTGTACACATTGGTTTTCAAATGCCTTTGAGACATCAACACACTTGATTCCTTCTCCCCTGCTAGAGTGTAACAAAGTCAGGATATTTTTGTCTTTTTCATCACTTCGTACCCGGGAAGCTACCCTATCACCTGCTGCATTATAGGCGTGCAGTGGATTTGTTGACTGATACAAAAGGCTTGAATTCTAGCTTAGGGGGTGAGTTTATTGAAGAACCTTGTGCTGTCAGTTTTAGCAGCTAGCACCTTCCTGATGTGACCACGAGAGTTGCCTCCCCTCTGAACTCAGTTGACCTCAGCTTCAGCTCTGTCCTTTCCCCTCAAGCACTGTGTCAGTCTTGCTGATAAAAACAGGTGTCCTCAAACAGTACCATCTCCTCTTGCCAGACTTTGCTCCACACCGCGTGGTTTCCCTCCAATATTTTCATCAATGCGTGTCCATTCCAAAGTAACGATGTCCCTGCAGCCAGACGTATTGCCACACACTCCTGAGGAGTCTGGGCATAGGAAACTCCCAAGGTCATCTGAGGATACTTTGAAAGGTCATCATCCTGATACTGTTCATGTCTCACCAATTCCTGGTTAAGTCTGTATTGCATGCCCCAGTAAATTTATAAAACTTCTTTGTTCAGTGTTTACTCTTGCGTAAACGTTATAATAAACATTGTATTCTTCCGAGTCCAGTGTAACGTTGAATTCACACAAAAGACTTCTTCACCTGCAACATAGAATAGCAGCAGGCCTGATTTTCCCCACTAATCCCATTCTTTTCTGAATACGCACAACCCTCATTCCAGTAACAATAGCAACTAACATTTATTGAGCACTTACTTTGCTCCATGTGTTATTCTAAGTACTTGTTTTAATTTTTTAATCTTGTCAACAATTCTATCAGGCGGACATTGTTCCATTTTATAGAAGACAACACTGGGGCAGGAAGAGGTTAAGTAACTTGCTCAAATGCACCTGACTTGAGTCAGAACCAGGATTCATGTGCAGGCGGTCTGGCGTCAGTCAGAGTCCTCACCCTTAACCATGCCACTGTGCTGCCTTTCTACAGTGTCCCCCTTATACTCTGAGGCCAGGACAGCCGGATAAGGTAGAATTCCAATTCTTATTACAATTTCCTGGAGCTCGTTCACTCCACGACTTTTAAAAGATAATCTGTCTGAGTCCAAATGAAGTTTAAACATTTCTACCCTGGCATTTAGGTCGATAGTGTGGCTCACACCCATATTTCCAGCCTTAGATCCCCATCCCCTGTATGGACCAACTCTCCCACCAGCTGTTCCTCTGCAGGTTCCTATCTCCATGTCTGTGTGAACACGCTCTGCCGTCTCCATGTAGAATTCCCTGTCTCCTTCAGCACCTCTCTTAAATGTCTCCTTCATGAAACCTTTTCTCTTGCCCCCAACTCTTCATGTGAACCCCACGGAACACTTTTTCTATATGTTTTCCTTGGTACTTATCATACTTTAAAAATGATACTTAATTCATAGAGTCCTAGTTGTACAATTTTAGAGCTGAGATAGACCTATCATCTAACCCCACAGGTCATTCCTTTTTTAGAATAAAAATAACTTAGTGAGGTAAAAGGAGCCACTTTAAAGTGAACAATTCAGTGGCATTCAGTGCATTCAAATATTACACAGCCACTGCCTTTAGCTCTTTTGGAGACATTTCTGCCACTCCAAAGTAGAACCCCACACCTATTAAGCTGTCTCTCCCTCCTCCCTCCTTCCCCAGTCCCTGCCAGCCACGAGTCTGCATTCCAACTCTATGAATATTTCACATAAGTGGAGTCATGCAACATGGGGCCTTTTAAGTCTGGCTTCTTGTACTTAGCATGACATTATAGAGGTTCATTCATATTTTATGTTCATTCACGTATATCAGTACTTTTAAAAATAAATGAATAATACTTCATTGTATATACATATTATAATTCGTTTATCCCTTCATCCATTGATAGACATTGGAGCTATTTCCGGGTTTTGACTGTTGTGAAGAGTGCTCTATTGGAACAGGTATTTGGAACTCCCTACTCTATCTTACTGACATCTACCCTCATTCCTTTTTTTTTTTTTTTTTAATTTTTTTTAACGTTTATTTATTTTTGAGACAGAGACAGAGCATGAGCAGGGGAGGGTCAGAGAGAGAGGGAGACACAGAATCTGAAACGGGCTCCAGGCTCTGAGCTGTCAGCACAGAGCCCGACGCGGGGCTCGAACTCACGGACCGTGAGATCATGACCCGAGCCGAAGTCGGCCGCTTAACCGACTGAGCCACCCAGGCGCCCCTACCCTCATTCCTTTTTTAAATGAATTATTATCAGAAGCCAGATGTATAATAGTTACAAATGGATAGAAATGCGGCTTCTCTAGTTGAAGGCTGGTAGGTGGCCTCAAATTAGAACACACTGCCCTCCCCACGCAGTCTGCAGTTCTACGTGGAGCCCAGTTTTGAAGGCCCCTGAGTTACTCCTCCTCTGCTGCCCTGTATGTGAAGAACCTGAAGCCCAGACGTGTGCTGAAACCAAACACCTGGTTAGTGTGACAGTGCACCCTCACCTAGATACGTTTACATAACAAGAACATGATGGAGCAGGAGTTAACCAGAGCAGGCTTAGATAACACATTTTCAGGAGACATAATTTATAACAAATATCCTGCCTCTTTGTTCAGGAAGATTTACGGAAAACCCGAGGAGCAGAATCGGAACTCCTAAACTAATTCTCATAAATGTATTTTATTTTATCATGAGAGATTTAAATATCTAGTTCTGTGGAAGTAGGTAAATCACAACACAGTATGGTGCAATACCTTCACTACATTAGAATCAATAGGGGAAACTTTAAAAAAAATTCTGACGCCCGGTCCCCAGCCCAGCCCAGTTAAAGCAGAATTTCTGGGGCTGGGGACCAGGTATCCGAATTCTAAAGGATCTTCGCAGATGATTCCGATATGCAGGCAGGTTTGGGAATCTCTGGCTTTGGCTCTTGCCACAAGTGCATTATTCTTACTCATTCTTTCTGTGTGTTCAGTTTATCTTTCCCATGAGGCCTGGCTCACATGCCGCATGACTCTCCCAGGCTGCTCCAGTTCACGCTGCTGCTCTCTCCCTTCTCTGAAGACCTGGGGCACTCGTGGGTTTCACGTGTTCTGCTTTTCGCCATGCCCCGGCAAACATTGTGTCTTGCTCTTGTGGGCGTTGGTTTTGTGTCCCCGGCTGGAAGGCAAGGCGCCTTGGCGGTCAGGAATACAGTCTGCTCACTCTCTCTGCAGACCTCTGCTTCCCTTCTCCTTTCTAAACCACCAGTACTAAAACCTGTGCTTCTGTGTTATTAAAAGCATAGTTACCCTGCTGTTGACCTAGGGCTGAAGTAGTATGTATTTATGGAATGACTCTGAACACTCCATGTGATACAAAGTGAACGCAAATATTCTTTGGAAGGCATTACATGTTATGTATATATAAAAGATCAGATTGCTGTTGTGACTAGAAAGAAAAACAACTATCTTTAGTTTTTTGCTTCCCCAGAAATATGTTATAGGGAATTACAGAAAACAGGAAAATCTCAACCTCCTTTCTGGTTTAATTCAAATTTGCCTCTGTGGGAAAAGGATGCTATTTCATTATTGTCTGGGGATTTACATACCTCCGTTAATTCTCACAGTAGTTTTTCAGGGACTACCTTCATTTTATAGCTGACAAAATAGACTTGTTTAAGACCCTATATATAAATGGTATGATCTGGATCCATATTTGTCCCAGTCTAAAACCCATACCATTTTATCACACCCAAATGTTCCTTCAGTGCTAAGACTTAGAGTACATAATAGTTATGATTGTGGGGTAGGATTTTTTTATTCCAGGTTTATAAAATTGATATGGTGTAACATGGTAGATATTCGTGGAATAGGTCCAAAGGGGATTTCCTACAAAATGTGGCTGGGACTAAAAGATGGAGAGGTACTTGGGGGAGAATTATCTTTTCTTGAAAGAGGTTCATCAACCCTGTATGATTTGATTTCAGGGGCTTGTGCCCTTTACTTCCTCTCACTCTTCCTGTATTACTTGTTGCATCAAGTATTGAATGCAAGATCCTTAGAGGAGATCAGCAAAGTGAGGAAAAAGATAACTTGTCTGTTGTTCTGTCTGTTTTCTTTACATCCAGAGATTCTGGCCAGCCTTTGAACAGGAAGCATGATAGCTTCCCCTGTAGAGAGACTTGAGAGGCTCCAGAATAGCCTTCTTATCCAAGAACATTTCTCCAAGAGCCTTGGAATTCCAAAACCAGAGACATATTCATACCTCTTGGAAGGTTTTGAGGAGTCCGGAGTTCCCAATATAAATAAAATGGCTTTCAAAGGGCTGGCAACTCAAGCCGATCATTATGGGAACGAGAATTAGGGGCAGAAAGAACGGAAGAACTCAGAGTCCTCTTTATTAAAGAGCAGAGGCAGAAACTGGCTGGGGCAGAGGACCCACTCTCCATGCTGACCCCAGTCAACCTCAACATTGCATCCTCCAGGAAGGCTTGCTGACGGCCTTCTGAAATGAACAGCTCACTCCAGACATACCTCCAACAAGCCACTCTTGAACAACCAACACTCCCTCTGAGGCCAGACTCAAACAATCCTTCTTAGCTCCAGACTCCTCAAACAATCTTCCCAGCAGGGTAATGAATGGAGGCTTCTGGCAAGCACCTGAAGGCCAACTCCTGTCTCTCAGGCTTGGGTTTCAGGAAACAGCTTGGGAGGATGCTCTCCAGTCCTCACAACTGCTGGGACTTGTCTTGGGATTTGTGGGAGAGAGAGTGGAGGCTAAGAGGGATTAAAGCTGCTCTGAAACCTTGTAGCCTGAGGGGGATTTGGAGGTGGAAAAGGAGGGGGCGATCCGCTCAGCTGCTTCACCTTCCCAGATAATCCATCACTGCCACTGTAGCTGCAGGAAAGCAGTCCCGTAAACTGTCTGCCTGGAAGGAAGGATAACCTGCCGCTGGCTTTTATTTTCAGTTGAATTATAACACTTACCTTCTCATCTGGCCTTTCATCAAGAGGCTTAAGTGTTTTTCTTTCTGTGGGCCTTACTGGCCACGTTTCCCCATTCATTATCAGTATAGGGGCCTGCCATGCTGAACCCATGTGCAGCCCTCCACCCCAACCCCCCATGCCCCAGGGGCTCCTTAGCAGCAACAATTTTCTAATTCAGAACAGACTCTCCTCTGAGCATTTGATCTTACAAGTACATTACAACTGGCTTTAACAGGAGTTACCAAAGGCAGGGATTTCAGAAACAAGATGTGAACTCCCCAGAAGATGGGGCACCATGAATACCTCCAACATCTTTGAGTTTACCTGTGATACTTGACTGTGTTACTTGGAGACTTCTCTGTACCTGGGGCTAAGGGGAAAGGTGTCTTGGAGTTTGGAATCATTTCAGATCATCATTAACAGACTTATTACCTTTAGGAGAGAATTGTGGATTGTTTAGGGCCAGTAGGGTAAGGGCTGTGAAGTCAGAGTGCCTGTGTTCTGATCCTGGCTCCTTTAACCAGGAGCAAGTGATTTTAGCTCTCTGTGCCTCGATTTCTTCATCCATAAAATGGGTGGATAATACTCGCTTCAGAAGATTGTTATGTTAGTTGTCATAATCCATTAAAAGCTCTCAGCATGGAGTCTGATACAGTATGTGCTCAGTAAATATTAGGCATTACTGTTGATTCATTTATTCACAAAATGGTTACCAATCATCTACATACTTGTTGGCTTTATATCCAAAATATATCTCAAATCCAACCACTCCTCTCCGTCTTCACTTTCAGTATCCTTCAGCAAGTTACGGTCCTCTTCTACATAAATTTTTCCAGTAGCAACTTAAATCTTGTACTCTTATTCCTCTCAAATGCATTTCCACAGCGGAGACATATTTTTAAAAAGTAAAGCTGAGCATGTCACTTCACACTTAAAACTTCACAGAGGATTGCTCATTGATTAAAATGAGAATTCCTGTGTCCTAAAAGGCTCTGCATGATTTTGCTCCTGCCTACTTCTCAGTGTCAAATTACTAATTTTTCTCCCTCCCTTCCTCCCTCTTTCTCCTCCACTTTCTCCTCCTTTTTCATTCTCCTTCTTCTCCTCGTCCTCTTCTTCCTCCCTCCTTCCTCACTGTCCTTCTTTTCTTTTTTCGTCTCTTCCCCTTCCTCACTGATTAACCTCTAGCCACACTGGCCTCCTATCTCAGAGACCGACTAGTTCCTTGGCAAACCACACCTCTGAACTCTCAATTAGACTGAGAGCCTAAAATTACATTTCTCATTACCCCTTGCTATTAAGTATGGCCTTTGCCTGAGTCCTGCCAGTGAAATGGGAGTGGAGGTGACAGGTGACAGGTATCACTTAGAAGCCCAGACCATAAAGGACCTCCAGACATAACCCTTTCTTCCTTCATCTTTTAGCTGGATATTGATATGGATGAAAACCTCAGGCATCAATTACACTTTAAGTAAATGGAAAATAAATTTTTACTGCTAAGCCACTGAGATTTTGAAGTTTATTATAACAGCCAGCATTACCTTACCTGCTACACCCTTTTTCTCTTTCTCAAACACATCAAGCTTTCATTCACTGCACTTGCTGTTTCTTCTTCCTGGAACATTTATTTTCCAGCTCTCTGTACGGCTGGGTCATGGATTCTCCACATCTTAGCCCAAGTCTTAATGACTCAGACAAGGTTCTCATAATCCCCCTGCCTGAAATGACTGTCTTCTCTCTTGTCACCATGTTTACTTCTGTCAGAGGATTTTCCCCAGCTTATATTTCCCCTTTTATTGTCTGTCTCATTCACCAGAATCTAAGAAACAGGTTCACATCATCTGTCTTGCTTGGTATGTAATCCTTAGGGACAGAATATTGCCTGAAAATAAATCAGTGAATTGAATGAGCAAGTGAAAAAAAATAAAATGTTTAATAGACACTGAACAGTGTCTTGGGACCAAAGAAAATGTTGATCTATTCGGTGATAAGAAAATGTATTCTTTATGATAAGGGTATTAGGGTTCTCCAGAGAAATAGAGCCAATAGGCTATGTATATATACATATATATATATATATATATAGCCTATTATATATATGTATATATATGTATATATACATAGCCTATTATATATGTATATATATGTATATATATATATAGCCTATATATATATAGCCTATATATATACACACACACATGCATATATATATACACATATATACGTATGTATATACGTATATGTGTGTGTATATATATATATATATACACATATCTCCACATGTATAATATATCACATATATATGATACATAGAACCAGCAGGAGGTGTATATGTATATGCATATGTACATATATTCTTTGACCTACGATGGGGATATATCTCAAACCCATCATGGGTTGAAAATATCATGTGGAAAATGCATTTAACACACCTAACCTACCGTACTTTAGCTTAGCCTACCTTAAAGATGCTCAGAGTACTTATATAAACCTGCATTTGAGCAACATTATCGAACACAAATCCTATTTTACAATGAAGCGTTGAATGTCTCATATCATTTACTGACTACTGTATTGAAAGGGAAAACCAGAATGGCTGTGTGGGTACAGAATGGTTGTCAGTGTGTTCATTGTTCACCATTGTGATTGCCAGGCTGACTGGGAGCTTGCTGATGCTGTCCAGAATCATGAGAAAGTATTGTACCACATATTGCTAGCCCAGGAAAAGATCAAAATTCAAAATTCAATGTATATACAGTTTCTACTGAATGTGTATCATTTTTGCACCATTTTAAAGTTTGTATATACATTTATATGTGTATATATAGATATATATACACACACGTAATATATGGATATGTATCTATATAATATATAAGTATATAATGGATATATACTGTACATACATAGATAAAATACATTAAACATATATATGTAGAATATATGTACATGCAGGCATACCTTAGACATATTGCAGATTTGGTTCCAGACCACTGCAATAAAGTGAATATTGCAGTAAAATGAATCAAATGAATTTTTTGGTTTCCCAGTGCATATAAAGTTGTGTTTACACTATACTGTAATCTATGAAGCGTGCAATAACATTATGTCTAAAAATTCAATATGCACACCTTAATTAAAATATTTTATTGCTTAAAAATGTAAACCGTCATCTGAGCTTTCAGCAGATTGTAATTAATAAACTTTTTCCTGGTGGAGGGTCTTGCCTCATTGTTGATGGCTGCTGACTGATCAGGGTGGTGGTTGCTGAGGGTTGGAGTGCCTGTGGTAATTTCCTAACATAAGACAACACTGAAGTTTGCCACGTTAACTGACTCTTCCTTTCATGAAAAGTTTCTCTGTAGCATGTAATGCCGCTTGATAGCATTTTACTTACAGTAGAACGTATTTCAAAATTGTAGTCAATCCTCAAACCCTGCCACTGCTTTCTCGTCTAAGTTTATGTAATATTCAAAATCCTTTGTTGTCATTTCAACAATCTTCACAGCATCTTCACCAGGAGTAGATTTTATCTCAGGAAACTACTTTCTTGTTCATCTGTAAGAAGCAGCTCCTCATCTACGAAAGTTTTCTTATGAGATTGCAGTGAAATTCAGGCATATCTCTAGGCTCCACTTCTCATTCTACTTCTCTTGGTATTTCTAGCACATCTACAGTCACTTCCTCCACTAAAGTCTTGACCTGCTCAAAGTCATCCATGAAGGTTGGAATTAGCTTCTATCAAACTCCTGCTAATGTTGATATTTTGACCCCTTCCCTTGAACCATGAATGTTCTTAATGACATTTAGAATGGTGAATCCTTTCCAGAGGGTTTTCCATTTACTTTGCCCAGAACCATCAGAGGAACCACTATGTATGGCAGCTATCGCCTTACAAAATGTGTTTCTTAAACAATAAGACTTGAGAGTTGAAATGACTCCTTAATCAATGGACTGGACCAGAATGGATGTTGTGTTAGCAGGCATGAAAACAACGTTAATCTCATGGTATCTCCATCAGAGCTTTTCAGGTGACCAGGTACATTATCAGTGAGCCATACTATTTTGAAAGGAATCTTTTTTTCTGAAAACTAGGTCTCAATAGTGTGTTTAAGATATTCAGTAAACCATATTGTAAACAGATGTGCTCTCGTCCAGGCTTTGTTGTTCCATTTATTTAGTCCGGGAAGAGTAGATTCAGCATAGTTCTGAAGGATTTTTGGAATGACCAATGAGCACTGGCTTCAACTTAGAGTCACCAGCTGCTAGCCTTTATCAAGACTGTCAGCCTGTTTTTGATGCAGCAAAGCTCGATTTCTCCTCTCTAGCTATGGTAGTTCTAAATGGCATCTTTTTCTAGTAGGAGGCTGTTTTGTCTACATTGAACATCTGTTGTTTAGTGTAGCCACTTTCATGAATTGTCTTAGCTGGATCTTCTGGATGCCTTCCTGCAGCTTCCACATCAGGACTTGCTGCTTCACCTTGCACTTTATATTGTGGAGATGGCTTCTTTCCTTAAACCTCTAACTTTTGTTAGCTTTAAACTTCTCTTCTGCAGCTTCCTCACCTCTTAGTCTTCTTAGAATTAAAGAGAGTTAGGGCCTTGCTGTGGATTAGCCTTTGTCTTAAGGGAATATTGTGGCTGGTTTGATCCTTCATGCAGGCCACTAGAACTTTCTCAATGTCAGTAATAAGACTGTTCCACGTTCTCATCATTAGCATGTTCACTGGAGTAGCACTTTTAATTTCCTCCAAGAACTTTTCCTTTGCATTTGCAGCTTGGTTAACTGATACAAGAGGCCTAGTCTTTGGTCTGTCTCAGCTTTCAACAACTGTTCCTCGCTAAACATAATCATTTCTAGCTTTTGATTTCAAGTGAAAGACATTGGGGCACCTGGGTGGCTCAGTCGGTTAAATGTCTGACTCGTGATTTTGGCTCAGGTCATGATATCATGGGTTTGTGAGGTCGAGCCCCACACTGGGCTCTGGGATGACAGTGCAGAGCCTGCTTGGGATTCTCTCTCTCTCTCTCCCTCTCTCTCTGCTCCTCCTCACTCTCTCAGAATTAAAAAAAAAAGTGAAAGACATGTTATTCTTCCTTTCACTTGAACACTTATAGGCCATTGTAGAGTTATTAATTGCCCTCCTTTCAATATTATTGTGTCTCAGGCGATAGGGAGGTCTGAGGAAAGGGAGAGAGATGGGTGAGCAGCTGGTAGGTGGAGTAGGCAGAACACATACAGCATTTGTCAGTTAAGTTCCCTGAATTACATAGGCAGTTTCTGGCACCCCAAAACAATTTCATTAGTGACATCAAAGATCACTGATCACAGATCACCATAAAAAATATAATACTATTGAAAAAGTTTGAAATATTAAGAGAATTACCAAAATGTGACACAGAGATACGAAATGAGCAAATGCTGTTGGAAAAATGGTGCTGATAGACTTGCTTCATGTACGGTTTCTAGAAACCTTCAACTTGTAAAAGTGTGATGTCTGTGAAGCACAGTAATGCATAGTACAATAAAATGAGGTATGCCTGTAAATGGATAGATAGGGTGGAATGGAATCTGAGCATTCTGTCAATCTGTTTAATTCTAGTCTTAAATCCAAAGACCTGAGAACTAGGTGTTAATCCCACTGGTGTTAATCCCAGTCCCAGGGCAGGAGAACACCAGTGTTCTATCTCAGTGGGCAAGCAGGAAGAAGACAATTCCTTTTTCTGGTCTGCATCTTGCTCTACTCAGGCCCTCAGTGGATTGGCTGATACTTGCCCCTATTGGGGAGGGCAATCTACTTCACTGAGTCCACTGATTTCAAATGCCAATCTCAATCAAAAGCACCCAGAAGTAATGTTTAATCTGGGCACCCCTTGGCCCCATGAAGTTGACACATAAAATTAACCATCATAAGAATGGTTAATAAGACTGGTACATTTCTAAGTATGTATACTTTTATAGAAGAATTAATATACAACATGGAATAAAATGAGATGGCATACATTTAAAAAAAAATTAAAGAATAAAGAAGACCTCACAATAATCTAAAAGGTAGTCTGTTATTATTATCTCCATTTTGTAGATGAGGCTAGAGGCTCCAAGAGTTTTTCTTACTTTGCCAAAAATTACACATCTGGTAAATGGTTGAGTTAGGGAGGGCTGCAAGCCAGTCTTTTGACTCCAAATTCTATGTCCTAGCACCAAAATAACAACTTTATTTTTTATTCACGTTTTGCCCATCACTCAATACTCAGTTTATTTTTTTTTAATTTTTTTTTATTATTTTTTATTTTTTTTAATATATTAAATTTATTGTCAAATTGGTTTCCATACAACACCCAGTGCTCATCCCAAAAGGTGCCCTCCTCAATACCCATCACCCACCCTCCCCTCCCTCCCACCCCCCATCAACCCTTAGTTTGTTCTCAGTTTTTAACATCTCTTATGCTTTGGCTCTCTCCCACTCTAACGTCTTTTTTTTTTTTTTCCTTCCCCTCCCCATGGGTTTCTGTTAAGTTTCTCAGGATCCACATAAGAGTGAAACCATATGGTATCTGTCTTTCTCTGTATGGCTTATTTCACTTAGCATCACACTCTCCAGTTCCATTCACGTTGCTACAAAAGGCCATATTTCATTCTTTCTCATTGCCACGTCATATTCCATTGTGTATATAAACCACAATTTCTTTATCCATTCATCAGTTGATGGACATTTAGGCTCTTTCCATAATTTGGCTATTGTTGAGAGTGCTGCTATAAACATTGGGGTACAAGTGCCCCCATGCATCAGTACTCCTATATCCCTTGGATAAATTCCTAGCAGTGCTATTGCTGGGTCATAGGATAGGTCTATTTTTAATTTTCTGAGGAACCTCCACACTGCTTTCCAGAGCGGCTGCACCAATTTGCATTCCCACCAACAGTGCAAGAGGGTTCCCGTTTCTCCACATCCTCTCCAGCATCTATAGTCTCCTGATTTGTTCATTTTGGCCACTCTGACTGGCGTGAGGTGATATCCGAGTGTGGTTTTGATTTGTATTTCCCTGATAAGGAGCGACGTTGAACATCTTTTCATGTGCCTGTTGGCCATCCGGATGTCTTCTTTAGAGAAGTGTCTATTCATGTTTTCTGCCCATTTCTTCACTGGGTTATTTGTTTTTCGGGTGTGGAGTTTGGTGAGCTCTTTATAGATTTTGGATACTAGCCCTTTGTCCGATATGTCATATGCAAATATCTTTTCCCATTCCATTGGTTGCCTTTTAGTTTTGTTGGTTGTTTCCTTTGCTGTGCAGAAGCTTTTTATCTTCATAAGGTCCCAGTAATTCACTTTTGCTTTTAATTCCCTTGCCTTTGGGGATGTGTCGAGTAAGAGATTGCTACGGCTGAGGTCAGAGAGGTCTTTTCCTGCTTTCTCCTCTAGGGTTTTGATGGTTTCCTGTCTCACATTCAGGTCCTTTATCCATTTTGAGTTTATTTTTGTGAATGGTGTGAGAAAGTGGTCTAGTTTCAACCTTCTGCATGTTGCTGTCCAGTTCTCCCAGCACCATTTGTTAAAGAGACTATCTTTTTTCCATTGGATGTTCTTTCCTGCTTTGTCAAAGATGAGTTGGCCATACGTTTGTGGGTCTAGTTCTGGGGTTTCTATTCTATTCCATTGGTCTATGTGTCTGTTTTTGTGCCAATACCATGCTGTCTTGATGATTACAGCTTTGTAGTAGAGACTAAAGTCTGGGATTGTGATGCCTCCTGCTTTGGTCTTCTTCTTCAAAATTACTTTGGCTATTCGGGGCCTTTTGTGGTTCCATATTAATTTTAGGATTGCTTGTTCTAGTTTCGAGAAGAATGCTGGTGCAATTTTGATTGGGATTGCATTGAATGTGTAGATAGCTTTGGGTAGTATTGACATTTTGACAATATTTATTCTTCCAATCCATGAGCAGGGAATGTCTTTGCATTTCTTTATATCTTCTTCAATTACCTTCATAAGCTTTCTATAGTTTTCAGCATACAGATCTTTTACATCTTTGGTTAGATTTATTCCTAGGTCAATACTCAGTTTAAATAGCTCTTCTCCCCATAAGATTTTCTCTGGTATATGCACTAATAATACCTCCATGAATGAAGTACTGAGCAATAAATGGACTGCTGCCTGTTCAGGATTTGTACATTTAAATGTACCCTCACTAGACTTGTCCTCTATTTGTTTTTTCACTCGTTTGTTCATTTTTTTGTTTCATCCATTTATTCATTCAACAAATACTGTTTGGAGCCTATATGTGGTAGGGGCCGTGGCTAAAAAAGGAAATAAATGATTCTTGCCCTTGAGACACTTAAAAACTAATAAGAATGATAGATGGGCAAGCCTCTTGGATCATGAAGAAAGAAGACATGGAGTAAAGATAGTGGAACTCAGGTCCCAAATGAAACCGTGCTCATTTGCTTCAACTTCTCATTTCTAGACTTATTTTACAGAAAAGAGGAATTAGCTTCAATATTACTTATATCACTTTATATTGGTCTGTTTTCTAGTAACTAAATATCCTTTCTAATTGATGCTGAAACCTAATACAAACTATTTGAATGGCAAGAAAAGTGTCCTCATTTAATCATAGTTTTTAAATCTGTCTGCAGAAAATACATAAATTGAGTAATTATGGAACCAGAGAGGGGAAATGACTACATGATATTTCAACTCAACTGAATGGCATAAACTAAATAGCTACTGTTGATATCAAGAATATTAAAATCCTATATGTTATTTAGGTTCTGTCCAAATTATGTGGGAAAGAGCATGGGAGATTTTCACATGCAGCATGTTCCTTAAACTTGAGACATTTCAGAGAGGCCCCAGAGGTAGAATCAATATGACTGAGTTCCTACCATGTGATGTCCTCATGTAAATGAGATACACTGCTCATTTCATCCAGTTCGGCTTTGCTCTGGGGAAGGGGCAGATTTCTTACTAATTCATTTGTATCTTAATCGAAAATTGCCATCGATGGGGGAAAAAGCAGAATTTGGGGTATCTCTTGATACTGAAGAGATCCCCTACTTTGAAAAGTGAAGACTTACAGGGTCTGGGGTATGTAAGCGGAAAGAGAGTGCAATGTTATTTTCCCTTTATATTTCCCTAAAATTTACATTTTGTAGGGAAGATAGAACTGTGTAAGAGGACTCCCATTTGTACTTATATAGTTGTAAATCAGTCTTTGGTGGAAGCTTTTGGTCTTGTCCCTGATAAGTATATTCAGCAACAGTTCTTCCCCTACCCACGCTTGTCAATTTCTAAGCCTTTGTTTTAAGGTATTTGGGGAGTGTAAGAAAGGTGAACACATATGTTTACGTTTAATTTATAATTAACTTTATAAATATATTATCTTGTAAGAAGTATTGAAGTCTTAATTGTAGCCTTATTTTCTTAGCTATAGGGAATTCCAATTTTTCTGAAATGAATAAGATCTCCTGACATTTTAGTAGGCATTGAACCCATAGCACAGTTGAACATAGTTCTTTAGAAATTGGGTTTTGGAATTGGATCCTCAGAAATATAGTTAGATTCAAGCTGCTAGGTCAAGTAATGGTTTCTCATTTGTTTCAAGAAAAAAAACAGTATCTTGATTCCCAAGTTGGCTTTTATAGGAATATTCAGATAAGAGGACCAGTGACCAAGCTAAGTAAAATATTAGAAAGGTTGGGAGACGTTGTTGGAAATTAGAGCTACCTTGAAAGTTTGTATGGGCCGCAGAACTTCTTGGCCTGCCTCAGAAACTTACAAAAAAATATTGAAGTAGTTTTTAAAAAGACAGTGCAGTATAAATCCCCATTTGGAATAAATATTTCTTTTGCTTTGTGAAATTCAAGAGAGACTCTTCTTGAACTGAAATGCTCTTACTCACTAACAGGGTATTAACATCGGAAGGGAAAGAGCTTGGAGTACAACCTGGGTAGGTTGCTGTATCATGGCACTCTCTTTTGCCTGGGTATCACCCTTTCTGAGGAACATTGGGAAAGAGCATGGGGTTGGAGAAGGCTTGGTGGGGCACAGGCAGTAATTTTCTTGCTCCAGGCTTAGAGCAGAGCAGCTATTCTAGGATGGGAAAAGGAAAAGTGAATGCATGGTCCTCAGGAAGTGACTGCATCATCCTCTCCTAAAATCCATTTGATTACTAAAGACAAGGAATTGAATGACCGGTAGTGACAAGCTGAGGAGGTGGTAATTGTTTCTGTGTTTGATATGTAGTAGTTGAGAAGTAGTGTCCTCCTATTTAGATGCAGAGGCACTTTTCTGTGTAGGTCCTGTGGCAGATCAGTGTATTATCCCATCATGGCTTCCTATATATTCCACATAGTCTTCCTAGAATGTGACATTGACACTCCTCCATTTAGAAGCAAGGTCTGTGTCCCCTCCCCTTAAACCCTAGCAGACTTTTGTAACTGATTTGATCAATAGTTCAAAAGTATGTGGCACAAGTGATGTTGCATAACTTCTGAGGCCAAGTCACAAAAGGCAACGTTGCTTCTGCCTGGGTTGCTCTTTGGATGCTCAACCTTCACACAAGCCAGTGTGCTGTGAGAAAACCCAAAGTAGCTTATACCGAGACCGCATGGAGAGGCCCATATGGAAAGGAACTGAGACTCCTAGCCAGCAGCCAGAATCAACCACCAGACTTGTGAGTGAGCGAGCCATGAGAGACTTCCAGCCTCCATTTTCTATTCAGCTGATCCCAAGTGGAACAAAGATTAACTATCTCCACTGAACCCTGCCCAAATTGGAGAGTTTATAGTCAAATAAATGATATAATTATTTTACAACTTTCGGGGTGGTTTGTTACACAGCGTTAGATAGCAGGAATAGGGAGTGCTAAATGTGAATCTTCAGAGTACCTCCAATCCTCTCAATATTTATACCAACTGCTTTTCTTATCATAGCTCTTAAATCCAGGTTCAAGAAAACCTAGTAGTGGGGTACCTGGATGGCTTAGCCATTGAGCATCTGACTTGGGCTCAGGTCTTGATCTTATGGTTCGTGAGTTCGAACCCTGCATAGGACTCTGTGCTGACAGCTCGGAGCCTGGAGCCTGCTTCGGATTCTGTGTCTCCCTCTCTCTCTGCCCCTCTCCCACTCACACTCTGTCTTCCTCTCTCTCAAAAATAAACAAACATTTGCACCCATGTTTTAAATAAATAAATAAATAAATAATCATAATAATAATAAAAGAAAACCGAGTGTAAACATAATACATTTTTAGTGGCGTCAAATTGTATGTGTGTGTTTTTCTGAATGTGACAGTCTCATTGATTCTTATGTCCATAAAAGGGAGAAAACAAATGTAATTATCCTTGGTGTGACTTTTAAAAGGGTCTGTTTGAAACGGTTTAGGTTAGGTTTCTCTAACAGCTACAGTTAGAGAAAATAAAGGACCCTTTGGCACTTGTGTTTAAACTTTCAGTAGCCACTTGCAATCTGTTAGTGTAACTGTTACAATATTTTAGTCATAAGCCAAATTTACCTTTGTGGCAAACAACCTGGCCAGTTTTTGCCTAAAGGCAAGTCTATAAAATTTAAAAAACAAAAACAAAAAAACAAAAACAAAAACAAAAAACCACACTAACTTCAACTTTACCAGGTGCTCTTTTCACAGTGAAAAAATTTTACTCCTAAATTAGTAAAATCTACAGGCTACCAACAGAAATCCAATTATTGAAACTAACCTCATAAGGAAATCGTGAAAAATAAAACTTAAAAGCTATAATGTGCAGTGTGGGGATAGTATGAGTGAGAGAAAGTGCGCAAGAGGAAAGGGAAGAAAAATCATTGCACAGGACTTGGTCATGACATCAGATCAATGAGTGAACATCTGTGGTGAGGATGAATCATGATGATGGTGAAGATTATGGACAGATAATTTTTAAAATCTCACATTATCCTGAAATTATTAAGTCTTACCATGCACTTAGAGCCGTGGACTTTTTAGATCTGTTCCTTTACGAGACCCAACCAAGGTCAAATCCCTTTCTGTGCTGCTGAGCCAGCTGTCATGTTTCTAACAGGAAGAGGCTCTTACCACCTTGTTCTCCTTTATGGCTTAAGTATGTCTTGAACTGCTACTTTATTTTTATAATGTGTTTCTAACCTCTCTTTGATCTTCTCAGTTTCTAAATACTATATACATTTTCTTCATACAGTTCATACTAAGACTTTAGACTTGGGAGTTAGTACTTCCCCTTTGGCTCTGATTCTTGGCTTCCCCCTAGAGCTATACATTGAGCTCACCCACCTGATAATGGTGTTTCCAGTCCCTCTGGGACCAGTCTAGGGCTACCCCTACTGTTCTACTAAACATAACTCCATGTACTAGCATTCCTAACTCTGCCAATGGGACCTAGTCAGGGACCAATTTAAGAGTAATCTAAGCAGACTCTTGTTTCACAGATAGGAACCCAGACAGGCCCTCCAAAGTTGAGAGCCCTGTACAGAGCCACATACCCGGTACTGAAACGATCAGACCTATTCTCCTGATCTCTTGAACCCACTCACTTTCTAGTTTTCTTTTTATGTATCACCATGTTTTCTTCCTTGTACTTAAATGTTGGTGTGTGTCTGACTGCAGTGAATGAGCAGTTCTTTGTAGGAAAATGCAACAACAGTTGATACAGTGTCCCTAGTCTTCTACCTTTAAAAACTTTTTCTCCTAGGTGTGTTTATGGTTAGACTTGATACACTGTCCCAGTAGGTTAATCTAGACTTTGATATTACTTTTGTACTAAACTCTCCCCCCCCAGACCAAGCCAATCTTATTCTTTTCTTTTTTTGGTTTTCCATATTTAAAAATAGAACAAAAACCCGTCGAAAAAAAAAATAAGAAAAAGGAGAAAAGAACCCCATTATATACTGCAACCAGGTAGAATATTTGATTCTGATAGATAGTTAACACACACAGTAACTTCACCATGATGGAAGGTCATGGCCACTAAAATTAAGGGCTGCCTTAATTGTGCTGACTGCTGTACCCCAGCTCAAAGAGACTCAGAGGAAGAGAAAAGCCACTTCTGGGCTGTTAGCACTGTAGGACCCTACCCAAGGGCACACTGGTAAGACATGATTTTTTGGAGTTCCTGGATTTAACAGATCTATTTGGCTACAAGATGGAGATTTTATATTTAAAGCCTATAAGTAGAACATGACAGAGACTATATGTGTATGTATATGTACATGTACATGTACATGTATATGTATATGTATATGTATATGTATGTGCCATGCTCCTGGCTGGGGGAGAAGAAAAAGAACCATTCTGAATTATCCCAGAGCACTCTGTTCTTAACAAGGTCTTCACTCAGGGGAAGCTATTTTACCAAAATCTAACCTACCTAAAGGAAGGGAAATACCCAACTCCAGCCCCTTCTTGCCATCCTATCCCATGTAAGGAGGGTGAAAACCTGAATAGCCCTGATGAAGTTCACAGTCTAGGAACACAGGCTCACCAAAAGACTGAAACCTAATTATGGGACTACAGCATTCTTGCCCTCACTTGACAGCTTACCATTGCATTACTGAAGTTCTATTTCCATTATTCATTTTACTCAGTACATCATGTCTGCTGTTCAACAAAAATTTACAAGGCAAAGAAGCCAAAAAAAAAAAAAAAATCACACAGTTTGAAGAGACTGAACAAGCATCAGAAACAGAATCAGATATGGCAGGAATGTTGAAATGATCAGACCAGGACGTTTTTAAAATTATGATTGATATGCTGAGGGCTTCAGTGGAGAGGCAGACAACATATGAGCATAGATGGATAATGTAAGCAGAGAGAGAAGAGTTCTAAAATAGTAACTGAAATGAAGAATGCCTTTGATGGGTTTATTAGTAGGCTGGACATGATTGAAGAAAGATTTTAAAAAAAATTTTTTTTAATGTTTTTACTTATTTTTGAGAGAGAGAGAGAGAGAGAGAGAGAGAGAAAAGGAGGGGCAGACAGAAAGAGAGAGAGGGAGACACAGAATCTGAAACAGGCTCCAGGCTCTGAGCTGTCAGCCCAGAGCCTGATGTGGGGCTCAAACTCATGAGCCGTGAGATCATGACCTGAGGCAAAGTTGGATGCTTAGCCGACTGAGCCACCCAGGCACCCCTGAAGAAAGATTCTATGAGCTTGATATTATAACAAGAGAAACTTCCAGAACTGAAAGGCAAAGAGAAAAAAGACTGAATAAAGTGAAACAGCAAGACAGCCATAAACAGGTGTAATATATCCATAATGGGGATGTGAGAAGAAATAGAAAAAGGAACAGAAACAATATTTGAAGCAATAATGACGAAGAATCTCTCCAAATTATCATCACACACCAAACCACAGATTAAAGAAACTCAGAAAACACAAATCAGGATAAATGCTAAAGCAAAACAACACAAAAAACCTCCCTACATTTGGGTATATCATATTCAATCTTAAGAAAATCAAAGATAAAGTGTTTAAAGAAGCCAGAGGAAAGTATTTCTGAAAGACATACCTGATAAAGGACTATTATCCAAAATATACAAAGAACTCTTAAGACACACACACACACACACACACACACACACACACACACACACACACA